>NW_007579572.1:48384-62927 GCF_000690725.1 Stegastes partitus | reverse complement strand
TGACCCTAGTGAGGATTAAGCGGTGTATAGATGATGGATGGATGTTGGACAGTTTAATTAAAAACAAATTGCATAATGTTTTATTTTGTGAGTGAAACCTGTGACGCTGTCCACAGGGAGGGCTCTGATCATCCCATCAACACAACATGAGTGTCTATGGAAATTTTCATTTAAAAACAGTTAATGTGAGAAAATAATCTTTATTCTGTTCTTAATTTGTTTATTTTTTTCTCATTAGAACAAACAAAAAATCAAAAAGTACCAATAAGAATACGGCTAAAGTACCATATCGATAAACGGTATCGATAAAAGTAGTAGCACCTTTAAAATCTTACCGACACTCATCCCTACCTCCAATAGTGCGTCATGGCATCTTTTTCATATAAACACAGCTCAGAAGCCTACTGGTTGCACTTCTTGTTGCGATTCTAAAAGATGCAGTGAAAAGTTTGTACCTAAATTATGGGTGTGTGCACCAGTGAAACCAATATTAAAAGTCAGTTTGGAGCTCTGCATCTGCCCTAACGGATAGGCAGGGTGTTGCCTTTTACATCTTGGAAACTTGCCCCTCTATCTTCGACTAAAGGGACGCTCGTTTAGTGGAAACTGTGTTTATGTGCACTGTGGTAAGCTGCTTGTAAGGTCGATGCAGCAAGTGCATATCAGATTTATCCTCTCACCGACTACTTTAGTAATACAAGACACTGCTTTCTGATCATTTTGCAGGTTTTTTGCAACTATTCCAGACTTCAACGTTCTTGTTCCAAGCTTGCATGTCTGTCCTCAGGGACACCATGCCCCACACATGTAAACTTCCTGAATAATATCAGCCTTATGCCTGTTGCTGTAGATTCACTTGTCTGACTGTTAACTCTTCTTTCTGCAGACATGTGTTGCTGCCTGGAGCTGTGACGCCATCAAGAGTCTCCCTGCGTTAAATCTGAAGACTGTGAAGATAAAGGAGAATCAAAGGAAAGCGGTTCCGCTGCAGTTTAGATGCTGAAAATGGGATTTTTGTTTTCTTTGAGCTTTTTGACAGTGAGATCATCAGCCAGGTCTGATGGAAAATGTCTTGCCTGGATGTTGTAACTGATGTAACTGAAGTAGCCACAGCTCTTTCAGAGAATAGAGGTCTGGAGAAATTCCCACTGTAAACTTGCCATGGTGACGCTGTGTTCGCCTCAGCACTATAATCTTTCATGAAAACACTGACAATCACATAGCAACTGCTGCTGTAAACTTCTCACTTCCTGTGGAGGAGTATGTGTTATTTAATCTACAACTTGAGTAAAGCCTGGTCCTGTGTGAGATGTTTCACTTCATTGAGGGTCAGGACTGTGTCGATGTATCTCTAATGGATGAATGTTTTTGCAACAGTGAGCATCAGACTTGATGGCTTTAAGTAACAACAGAACACGGTGTCACCTGCCTTGTCTTTGGTTTAAATTTCTCCCGACATCTGTTGCTTTCCTCTGAGGTACACTACGTAGATGCTACGGTTAATCAGTAGGCATGGATGCATAAAATGCTATGTGTAGTTTTTTATTTTGATGTCAATATCATGATATCGTTAAATTACACAAAATTCAGTGTAGAGAGTTTTGGCTAATCCTGTGAATTAATACTTAATGCAAAAAAAAATAAAAAATCCTGATAATTCAATATTGTAATTAAGTAATGATGCAACCAGAGCTTTTAAAGAGATACACCACAGTATGAGCAGCATAGACAATTTTGTGATAGTGGACAAACAACCCTGCTAGCCATTGTTATAATTCCAGGTATTTTTAGCCTGTGTTAATCCTGATGCGATCCTGTTTTGATTAGTCCATCAGCCTGCAGGCAGAGGAATCAATGGAATATCTGTCACTCCAAAAAATACAGCAGTTGCTAATCATTTTATCTAGAAAATAGTAAGAGTACAGCGCATGTGGGGGACATTCAAGATGGAGACTGGGCTACATGTGTGCTCTCAGTTAGGTTACATCTCCATCTTGTAGACTCTGGTTACAAATGACCCACACAAGATGGTATCAACCATTTCTAAGATATTTAGATTTCACTTTTAGACAGTTGGTGGAAATAGTGACGTGTTGTCCATGTTTATGCAGTCTATGATTTGATGCGACTTTGTTCTTGGACTAGTGTCGAGAGCAGCTTATTTTTCTGTCTCTCCTTGAAATTCCACTTCACGGACACATTGCAGGTCTAATTTTCTCCTCAGGTCAGTTTGGCTAAAGATTAAGAGCTTCATCTTTTTCATCTTGATTTAGCACTCCAAGCACATTATTAAGGGATCATTGTGATTTATGTAGCTCACTATTCACTATGTTCTTCACTAGTTAAAGCATCATTAGGGATGAGGAATGAAACATGTAATTTGCCTCACCAAAAAAAAATAAAAATCAGTTACCATGTGGTAATTTGTCATGAGCCATGAATTAACAGGACGCATGCATTTGAGTGATTTTCAGTAAAGCGTTTATTTGTAACGTCACATTTTCAAAGGGAACTACAGATGATGTTTGAACTGTGCCTGTTAAAGGTCTATTGTGTAGGATTTACAGGGATCTGTTGGCAGAAATGGAATCTGTTATTCACAAGTCAGTGTTTAATCACCTGAAAGTAAGAAATGCTGTGTTTTCATTTCCCTAGAATAAAGCCTTGTGTGCACGGAGCGGGCCATCCACATAGTCCACCTTGTTGTACTGCCATTTCCTCAGTTACTCGGAGCGGGCCACCATTGGTTCTCCTTTTGTCTGGAGCCTTACCATTACATACCACCAAATCCTACACTCTGCACCTTTAAAGATACGAAGCCAGTAGTTTTACAAAAATTAGGACACATTTTGCTTTCTAAATTGATATGAACCACACAGTAAGAAGTCCTGTGATCAAAAGTAGAATGTGAAAAATAGTGAGTTTGGAGTTGTTTTGGGAAATGTGTACAATGAACCACAGTTGAAAACTTGCTGATCTCAGAGTCTGTGGTTCTTAACTTGGACATGGAATGACTCCAAAGTTTTCTATTTAATTATACTACCTCGTGTTTATGCACATTTTCACCATTTCTTTACTGAGCTATTGTTTTCATTTTTCCAACAAAGACATTCCTCAGTTAGAGAAGAAACTTGCCGGATTTCATTTTCATGTCAAGTGATGTGTGTTTGTTGGCTGTGTGATGAGTTTTCCTGGATGTGATGATGTGCTTAAAAAGTACTGGATAAATGTACAGTTGTGATCAAAAGCTTGTAAAGACCATGTATGTCGTGGCAGTGTTGAGTTTTCAGTGACGCTTAAAACTTTCCTTTGTTGGGGTCATTGAAACACAGTCATGCATTTTGGTTCTTTAACAGATTTATTGCAGGTCCTCTGGATATATGTCACAATCTGATTGGTCAAAAAATATACGCACATCAACTTGAATTATCAGTTTTGGTGATAAAGAAAACTGTTAAACAAATTTTCTTAGTGGCATGGCCTCTTAGCTTCTCATAAGTGGTTACGATTGACTCCAGCTGATGAGTCCTCTGAGCCTGTTTAAAGGCTCATTTGATCCACTCATCAGACATAAACGCTCCTGTGGGAAAGCACAAACCATCACCTGCTGAGAGACAATTGGTCAGAATAGTAAAGACTCAACCAAAAAGCAGGTCCGCAATGAATTAAAAGCTGCTGGAACACAGATGTCAGCAGCGTCCGTAGTCACACATGTTCCACATCGCCATGAGTCCTTCCTATAGAGGCGGTACCTCACGGCTCTGCTGAAGTTCGCTGCTTGCATGATTGCTTCATGTGTTTGGATGAAAATTTAGTCACTGGACGCTCACAACTGTCATGATGTTCATGGTCTTTAGTGGATGTAAACTTTGGCTCACAACTGTAAAAGCATCACAGATTTTGAATGAGCTGTAGGATTGTCTCTGTTTTTCCTGATGCACTGGGAAAACTGTGTTTACACTGATGCAGATGTTTACACACCTTTAGGTCACTTCCTGTACTTCTGTGAATGACATACCTCAGTTTCCCTCCTTTATTTCACTAATGTATGAATATTTTGTTGACATGATAATCTTGAACTGGAGTAGAGCTGATGGAGGAGCCAAGCTTGACATGATCAGCTCAGACATTCTTTTCATTTTTGGGACTTATTCAGAGTTTTGATTTATTGTATTTTAATTTAGAGGGATATTCTTAAATGTCAAGCAGTTTCAGCAAAGTGTCAAGTGTTCCCTTTGATGCAGATGAAGCTGCCTCTGGATGTTTTCCTTGATGCTGGGATAATGAGAACATAATGTTTGACTAAACTCTAATGACTGATGGATCACTTGTTTTACATGCAACACTCTTCTATGCAACTCTGCCTGCTTGGAGACACTGTGGAACAATCCAATCCAGGACTGGCTCGTCTAGGTTTAGTCCTCTGCTTCTGACTTTATTTGTTTTAGCAGAATTTACAGTTCTTGGTTGTACATGGTTGCTACTAAAGCTATTTGTTTCAGTTGAAATGTTTTTGTTTTTGCTGACTTTGTACATATCAGAGCTCTGTTTCAATAAAGGTGGAAATGCCACAAATCTGTGTGTCCTGTCAGTGTGAATTCTTAGCATGGAGTGGGTAGTGGCTGTGGGAAGGAATTCAGTTAAGATAAAGTGCTGAGGATGTCATGAGCATGTTTGTTTTCATGAGTTACCAAAGGGTCTTGTTGCACTCATTACCTGCAGAACATGGACAGTTGGGACTGATTCAGATACTGATGATGTTTACTGAAGCTGCAGTAGCCTGGGATATGTCCTCTAATGTAGAGCAGTACTCTGAAAATGTATTTTTCCAGGGCATCTGCAGGTCTTAATTGTCTGAGGTCAGATTTCAAGTGATGTTAACTGGTCCACAACTCAGGTCATCAAATCCTCAGTCGCTTACCTTCACATAGGACAAATATGTTTTACATTTTGTGGCTACAACCAGTTAAGCATATTTGTTTGAAAAATAAAATAACATTTACTTTTGATGGAAGATTATTCAACCAATCATGGCAACTCTACAAAGAATAAGTCATTTTTAACAGTTTAATGTATGGCTTCATTTCCTGCAGCTCATCTGGGTTCAATTCACTTTCATTTAATTCAATCATGTCATCAGTGATGATTGTTATTGTAGTTTCTTTTATCCAATTTCAGTTTTATTGTTATAGCACCAGATCATAACATGTCATCTCAGGGCACATAGTTAGGTCAAGACTTTATTATAAGATGCAGATAAACCTAACTTAATGAGGAAGTCAGAAACCCAAGTAGAGACACGGATTTAAGACCAAAGACATTTATTTTACAAAGAATAACAGGCAGACTGTATGAAATGAGGGGAGTGAAATAGACATTATTTAGTATTGTTATTTAATATGTAACATGAAGGCTCACAGGTTGTAACAGATCGTTCCATTTCTACCATCTGTCCCATGTGACATGGAAGCAGCATCGGTTCCCGTTAAAGATATGAATCAGCTCACAAACACAAAGGGTTACACAAACAGGAGGAAATTGTACATTCACAAAGAACCCAGACTGTGTCACTTCCAGGAACTGCACAGCATGCACAACATTTTTGCTGTCTGACTTTCATCAGTGATAAATTATTAGATTTTAAATATACGACTTTTCAGTTGATGTATAAAATATATAGTGTTCTCTTTTTGTTTAACATAAAGATACACAAGCAGCAGGTTACGTAGTAATGAAACCCACGATGGCAGTGTGTTCAAGTGACACAACTGAATGTAATGTGGGATATAAACAACATTTTATTTTTAAACCTCTGAGGCCTTAGTAGTTTCTGGACACGTTGCATTCATTTTTTGGATCAACTTTGTGTTGTTTTGCTCTCAGTCTCTTTTGTAACTCCTCTATGCTCTGTATAAACGCTGCTTGCAGTTCACCTGAAAGCTCTGAATTTTTGCCACCTGACTGTTCATAACAGCTGAGTCGGTCATGGCCGCTCAGTTCTGAGGAGATTTGTTTTATTCCATCTGGTTAATTCTGAATTTGATAGAAATGATATATCATCGACGGATATATTATTATTTACCAAACAGAACCACAGGTCAAACAAGATTCCTTTAAGGACCCTTGTAAAGTTGAAAATGCAGCACTTCTGATTGTGTTGGTGTTTTTTTCAGGATAACATGCCTTTGAGTCCTGCTGGCTGGTTTTGGGGTTCAGGGTTTTTGAAATTCACTTTGAAGAAGGGGCTATTTTATTATAATTTAAAGACAGCGCGAAAGAACAGAAAAAAAAAATTAGTAAATGTATAGTTTTTTTCAATTTGAGTGTATAATGTACGGTTTAAATGAAAATAGGGATGATCAATTTTACATTTTATTACCATGAATTATTAAAAATGTCTTGATTCATTCTGGTAGCGCACTACATACTTCATACATGTTTTCTGTAAAGGCCAGTAGCTGATAACAATAAACATGTTTTCAGTATGGAACCGGAGGGAAGGTTCATAATTATCAGGTTTTCTCTTCCAGTGTACAGTATGAGAAACAGTGAATGCTAACAGTCCCTGTCATGGACAATATTTATCACATGGACCAAAATTATCTTCTGTATTGGTAGTAAACGCTCGGTTAATCCTTGTTCCACACATCATGGACTCTGCAGCTTGAGCCTGAGCTCTGACGAGACTCTGCTTTGGATTTGAATCCGAATCTGTACTTGATAAACCATGTTCTGTGTAATTGAGCACCAACAATAGCGCACTCATTCCCACTCACAGTTTCCCAGCTCTGAAAGGATGCACAGTTGGAATGTGACAGGTCAAACACCATCAGGCACGTCAGCAAGAGGCATGTCTCTGTTCAGGGAATCTACATTACAGGTGTGGCCGTATGGGTCGATAGCACACTTCATGCAGTGTTCCTGTTGGAAGCAGGAAGCAACAAATATGCCAAACTCCTGTTCATTTGTTTTGGGTAGTTGTTCCTTTAGTTCCATCAGTGGGACTGAAGCTTTGTAGAGTCACTCCAAGCAAGTCAGCCCAAATGTAACCGGCTAAATCAGTGAGGTGTATATTCTCTCCAACAGAACCAAAACACAGCAACTTCACACCTGACTTTTTAACATCACACCGTATCATGAAAGTATTATAGTGCCATAGAAAAGTGTCATTTTGTGAATCAAAAAAGCAATAATGTTCACAGATGAGATACAGTATGGAACAGAAGTGAGCCTGTTCAGCATCACTTCAATACAGAAACTGCATTGCTTCTAAGTTTGAAGAGTAGCTATTTGCTTTATTTTTGATGGCAGACTGTAAGTGTGGAAAATGAAAGTTTTTCTCAACTTCAATTTGTAAGATAGTATGAAAAAAAAAGTGCTGATTGTAGTGATTATGGGAAAGTAGTTTTCACATAATTGACCATAAACTCATCAGCAGGACAACAAGGAGCGCACTGCAAGTACCAAGTTTTATATATTACACGAGACAAACCCACTAAAGACATATTAGTGACAGATACAAGGGCCAAGAATAAGCAACTCCTTGAAGGTTAAGGCAAAAAGTTGTGCTTTCAGTTTGGACTGAAGTTCCTTAACAGAGTCTCAGATAGTCTAATGTCCTGTTAAAGCTTCTACTATAGACTCTTTAGATTCCACTGCATTGAGACTTAGTGGGCAAAATCCTCCTTCCCTCAAGTCATCCAACAAGTCTTGAGTTAATCATCATATGGCACCACTCAAATGATTAAAACAAGATCACACTCACCACAGCCAATAACAATCAATCAGACAATCACTTTCTTATCTTCTATAAGAAAACTCATTGTGTCACAACTGAAACATGATGAGTGAATACTGATCAAATCCCTTACTACTCACTGGATTTCCGATATTGTTTCCTTATGGGACAACACTGGTGATGCTTGTCATTTTGCTATCAGCATGCGAAGACACAAATAGTGATGTGTCGGTTCTCTGTGCTTTCCACTGACTTCCCTGTCCTGTCTGTGGAGAAAGGCTCAGTGATTGCCTGGAACAGATGGTCACTGCAGTGTTTAACAAACATTACTCCAACAAGATGAAATTATACTTTTGTCTGGGATTGTTTTTAGCTGCGAATGTGAACATGTTCCAGTAGGTATTTATAGCAGCAGGACATATATAACCACAGGTGGACAAAATAAAAATATTTTTACAAAACCACACGCGTACTTGACTAGAATCCAAAATCCTAATTCTTCTGCATGCATCCACAGTTCATACAAGTCACAACAAAACATGAATAACATTAACATGTAAACTCAAATATTAAAAAACATCAGTAAAGATGGTTTGAACATTAATAGAAACCAACAAGCTTGAACATCTGTTCCATTCCTACAGTCTTCTTTGAAATGTGACAGCTGTGGATTTCCTCTTAATTCGGTTTGACCTTTTATTGTAGTCAGGGCTTCTGTATTGTGTGCACAAAAATGATCTGGCATGTGACTTAACAAAAGATGATTCATTTCTTCTCAGGAAACTACAGAGCAGATAATATGCTCCCTTTGTTACTTTAACTTCTTCCTGATTAATTCAGCTCAAAGGGCAGCCTGCTGTTGGTGCTGCTGAGGTCAGCTGCACTCAAAATGTTACAACATTGCCACCAAGTGGGGAAATGTTCACACTACAAAGTCTACTGAGCTCCAAGCAAGCAAATATCAGACGTATTTAAAACTGAAAAACAAACGAAAAAATTACACAACGGGGGACATTAAATGTTCCTTTAAGCCATGGCAGTGACCCAGTGCACAAAACTGCACCTCACGGGGCGCCGCTATAGCTCACCTGGTTGAGCTGGCGTCCCATGTACAGGGCTACAGTCCCAATGTGGAGGTCATGAGTTTGAATCCTTATCATGACCCTTTCCCACATGTCCTCTCCCCATTCTTCTCCCCTACTTTCCTGTCTCTCTCACTAACACTATCCAATAAAAGGCACAAAGGCCAAAAATAAAATAAAACTGCACCTCCTGCGACTGGAATACAGCCTTCATTATGTCCCTGTTCCTTTCCAGCCAGAGGGTGTCATTTTACTCAGACCTGTGTAGGCGATATTTACAAAAAAAGAATTCAAGAAAGTTGCATATCAGGTATTTATCAGTGTAATTCACCCACTACACAGAGACAAGTAGTCATAACTGTGTCTTGCAGTTCCACTGCAGCTTGTAGCTGCAAATAGTTATTCATGTCATGACATGTACTTGACCTACACAGCTATAATTTAGTTTTTGTAAAGGGGCATTCATTTATTTTTTAGCCACTAGAGGTCAACAGAACGCTTCAAGCACAACATCAGCGACACCTGTCATTCACACTGTCAGAATTCTCACATAGGAAACGTTTAGTTGTTCACTCCACAGTAGGTGGTCAATCACATTGTTCCTTCCAATCATTGTCAGTTTTCATCATCACTAACAGGAGCCATGCAACGTTTCATATTGTTGAACCTCATACCACACAGCAGACATTAAATAAATATTTATTGTCCACTGTACATATATCCTATAATCAGAATCCTGTTTATCCAAAAGAAGTCTCATCATATATTCCATTAACACCCCATTGCACGTGGGTCCGATAAACCAGAGGTGTCAAAAGCACAAATCACTGCATGTTTAAAACATCACTGCATATCGAATAGCACTGCAATACAGTCAGTCGTGGATACAACCAGTACACATAAGTCAGGTCTCCCACAGCAGCTCAAAAACAGTTATACCGCTCTCACGAGATGCACCCCCAGGTCTTTTCATCTACAGGCCCTGCAAGGCCGAGCAGACTAAAGCAAACAAAGACAAAAACCAAGAAAGGACAAAAGGAAACAGCGCACAACACGCTAAACAGATCACAAGACACAGACTAGGGATGTATTGCTTCCGGTAACATAACAGTTTACAATTAGTGGAGTGCACAGCGCGGTGGTGTCTGCGTCTATATAAACCACAGATGGTGTACGAATTCTGTTGACAAACATTGCTTTATGGATTTAGATCTGCTGATGGTGGTGATATGTAGGCCCTTGTATCTCCCCAGAGACTTGTGGCTGTTTACATTCTGCCACAGGTCAACTGTGCAGTGATGCTGGAACTGCTACATGACACGATCAGCAGGCAAGAGACAACATACCCGGACACCGTGTTCGTCGTAGCTGGCAACTTTAACCACTGCAACCTGAGGACTGTCCTGCCCAAGTATCCTCAACACGTCTGCTTTCCGATGAAGGAGAACAACATCCTGGACCACGTCTACAGCAACGTGAAGGGCGCCTACAAAGCAACACCACGGGCACATTTTGGACTGTCTGACCACATCTCCGTGTTCCTATATCCAGCCTGCAGTTGTGGCTCACGTTGAGGCCCTCAGCGTGGACCAACAGAGAGAGGCTGAGCCCACAGAACACTTCACTCACTGTGTCAACGACAGATGTGCACCAGGTACTGTAGAGATAAACCCACAGAAGGCAGCTGGCCCAGACAACATCCCTGGGTGTGCACTCAAGGCCTTCTCATCAGAGTTGGCTGAGGTGTTTGCCGACATCTTCAACCTGTCCCTCTCACAGAACTCTTTTACAGACACACTTCCGTCAGTGAGTCGCCACCTGCACATCCAACCAGAGAACTGTGAGCACAGGGACCCCACAGGGATGTGTTCTGAGCCCCCTGCTGTACACACTCTTCACACATAACTGTGTGTCCTCCAAGAGCAACACCGTATCGTCAAATTTGCTGATGATACAACAGTGATGGGAATGACACTGTGGGAGATGAGAAGGCGTACAGGAGAGAGGTGGCAGATCTGTTGGCCTGGTGTCAGGACAACATGTTTTCCTTTAATACAGAAAAGTCTAAGGAAATGATCGTTGATCTAAGCAAGATGGTGCAGCTGCACACACTGATACACATAGACGAGACTGATATAGAGAGGGTGAAGATCTTCAAGTTCCTCAGTGTCCACATGAGCGACGCACACCACACCATAGAGAAGACCCAGCAGCTGTTGTACTTTCGAAGAAGATTGAGGAAGTTTTGCATGCCAGCCATAATTCTTTCTAACTTTTACAGGAGCACAACTGAGAGTGTCCTGTGCCGCTCCATCACTGTGTGGTGTGTGGACAGGAAGGGTCCTCCAGAGGGTCTGCAACATCATCAAGGACAGATCACACCCCCAATACAGCCTCTTCACAGGGCACTACAGAAGAGTGAAATCCAGAACAACTGGACCAACAAACAGACTATCAGGCTTGTGAATGACTCTCTTACACAATCACCATGAACTGGCCTATTTTATTGGACTCTGTACACATAAATAATGCAGAACTGTTTACCTCAATGCAGTATGGACTTTACAATCAGTACTGTAATCACTTTACCACTGCCATAGTCACTGTAGTCAAACCAAAGTTTACAAATGCACAGTGCACTTTACTACCACCGCTGTTGTTAGTTTAAGTATGAAGTTATGGCTCTGATTTATGGGCCTATAAATAAGCATTCTTGAAGTTACAACAGCAGTGGTAGGAAGTTTAAGTATGCTTCCTTATTTATGCTTATTTATTTAGAATTGCTCTAGCTTTTTTACGTTGTGTATATTTAGTTAAGAAGGATCAGCAAAGAAAGAATTTAACTGTACAGTGTGACTATCTAGTTTTCTGTGCGTATAGCAATAAACCTCTTGATTCTTGACTATAGACAGTAAAAACAAATGCGTCTGTTTGTATAGGTAAAAACAGTATCTGTAGATTTAGTTGAAGCTCTTGTACATATGAGAGGAGAGTGAAAGGGTGAAACCTCACAAAGATTCTGAAAACAAGTGAACAGTGCAAGAGTGACCCAGAGCCTGTAGGCAAAAGAAAGAAACTACAGGTTGGATGGACACAGTGTGATGTCTTAAGTGGGTGGGTGTCCTGAGCAGAACAAGAATACTTTGACACAAGAGTCTTATGTGTACTTATCTTACATCACATAAATTGTAATTATCTTGTAAGCTTTATCTACCATTAAAAATACCAAACTTTACCAGCTGTTCAGAATTTTTAATCAATTAAAAGTTACATAGAACCATTATCATACTGTATATACATTTGTAATTGAATGTCCCTTCTGGGATAAATAAAGTATTTTTCATTTCATTTGTATGTACTTCTACATGGGAGTCTTGCTTGCAAAAGCAAATGATAAGAGTAAGTTACCAATAAAAGGAGTTTTTTTTACTGACAGCAATTTGCTGAAAAAACAGGATATGAAGAATGTCTCAGCCTTTCAGGAGTGGTCCTGAAAAAATGTCTGCCTCTGGACAACTGTCTTCACATTGGGATTGATGCAAAATAAAATTTGTAGAGTTCAAAAGTTTGCATGTGTTTATTCAGCAGAGTGCTCACACGTAGTTCCGCAACATCATAAATCAACTTCCTTCTGAACTATTTTACTTCCTCTAGTCTGGGATTGTGCAGAAACATAAACAGACTTACTGAAGTCCTGTTTGTTGTCCACAGCAGCAGTAACTACATGTACACAGGCTCTGACAGGACAGTAAATAATGTGTTGTATTCTTTGCTGGAATTATTTGTATTAAAGCTTCTATGGATGAATCCTGAGCTCCACCAGAGCTGTCAGGACATTTTCTTAAGATAAGCCCAAAATTAGAACACATTACATTTTATGATTTTATTGCTGCTAATAGTGACGTGAATGTTCGGCAGCTCAAATAATCATTGACCTACATTTAAAGGGTCTGTTCATCTGTGCAATCAAAATGAAATGAAATGAAAATGAAAATACTTTATTTATCCCAGAAGGGAAATTCAATATTGTAAAAGCTCACTTTTTAAAAAAAAAAAAAAAAATCAATATAACATATATTTTATACAACAATAATAATAATCATTCAGTCAGTCAATTATCATTCAGTCAGATTTGTTCTTCGAGGTGATGGCTGTTGGCAGGAAGGAACTCCTGTATCTCTCCGTTCTACAGCGAAGTTGACGCAGCCTCCCACTAAACACACTCTGTTGGTTCTTCACTGTGTTGTGGAGAGGGTGGGAAGAATCCTCCATCATCTTCATCATCTTGTGCAGCATTCTTTTTTGAACAATCAGCTCCAGTGGTTCCAGAGATATCCCCAGCACAGAACCAGCTTTCCTGATCAGCTTGTTTAGCTTCTTTAAGTCTCTGGTTCTGATGCTACTGCCCCAGCAGATGGCTGCAAAGCTGATTGCACTTTCCAGATCTGCAACATCTTGGTGCAGACACTGAATGATCTCAGCTTCCTTAAGAAGTAGAGTCTGCTCTGACCTTTCTTGTAGATGTAGTCAGTGTTGCAAAACCTAAATAATATAAATGAAGGTAAGCATCTTTAATAAATACAGTTTCTCCAGAGCAGGAGAAGAAAGGAAATCATGATAAGATGAGCTTTTGTCCTTTTACTCCATGGGAGGTTTCTATCCTCCCTGAGCTCATCTGAGGACACCTGCTTTACCATTTGACAGGTGAACCACCCGAGTCAAACTTCACTTCATTGAATTGCTTCACTTTGACATACAGAGCACTGGGCAGAAATCACACTGTGTACAACACCTCGGTGCTTTGTTTTCATTAAACAGCCAGATTCCCCAAGTCCGCACCAGTTCTAAGTCAGCTGCTCGGTGCCTGCCTAGGCAGCTGGGGGGGTTGAGTGAGAGGGGCATGCCTAAAATGACCCTGCCTTTGTGGTGGAGAAGTGCCAGTGGACTGCCAGGATGCATCAGAGACCTAAGCCCTGACAAACACATGGCCTGGTATGTCTGCAGCATGGTGACAGAGCTCAGTGCACGGTCTGTGCCCGCCTGAGCTCAGTAGATGTTATCCAGCTGTGACACAGAGAACCTGCAGTGCTTGGACTGGAGATTTATGGAACAAAGCCAGGTAAGCAGCCAGGGACAGCTCCGGAGGTGGGGGATTAAGCAGGCCACCCTTTTAAGCTCCATCCAATTCCAAATACTGGCCATAACCAGCACCATAATGTGGGTGGACAGAGGTTTGTTTCATGCTGAGGTCAAGTCCAAGACAAATTCTGGGAACACGGACAGGCTGCTTGTTTATTTCAGTGTCTATAGTTTTGCTTTCCATCCACCCATAATCTATACACCGCTTAATCTGCATTAGGGTCGTGGGGGGCTGGAGTCTATCCCAGCTGACTTAGGGCGTTTTGTCTATCACAGGGCTACACTTAGAGACAGACAACCAAGCACACTCACATTCACACCTACGAACAATTTAGAATCACCAGTTAACCTCATCACGTTTTTGGACTGTGTGGGAAGCCAGAGAACCTGGAGAGAGCCCACGCTGCACGGGGAGAACATGCAAACTCCATGCAGAAAGAACCCGGTGCCCACACCGGGACGTGAACTGGCGTCCTTCGTGCTGCAAGGCAACAGTGCTACCAACTGTGCCACCTTGCAGCCCTAGTTTTGTTTTCAAATCTATTTTTTGATTGCAAACTTATTCTATTTGTTGCATTAAAAAG
>NW_007579572.1:14918-47547 GCF_000690725.1 Stegastes partitus | reverse complement strand
TGTTACTTTCATTCTCTAAAGGCGTGGTGCTAGCATTGCATTGTGCCACGTCTGTATCTACCTACGGTTCCAAACTGCTCTGTTTTCATTCCAATGTGGTCACACTGCTGTGGGTGCTGTCAGGTGTGTGCCAGGCAGGACGGTGAGGCCTGAACTGAACGGCTGCCCTGTGACACCCATTAGAGGCTGCAGTGTGACTACAACACCAGCTTTCCCAGTGGACCAGGACAATGTGCTGGTCTGAACAGAGCACTGTAAGCTGAAATGCATTAGTCTGAATACAAATACTTCCTGTACTACTTTAAATACCATAAACTAATGCTGATAGAGCTGCTACTGCCATGATAATTACGTTACTACCATAACACCTGCTTCTACCTCTCATGTCACATTTTACCACTCATAACATTTTTAAGCAACAAAACCAGGGTTCAGTTTTCTGAGACATAACTCACTGGCAGTCTTTTCGTTATACTTTCTTTTGAAGCTTTTCCAAAAGAGTCATCATATGTAAAAGCTCTTCTTAACCAGTTCACCAAGTTGCAACTGGAGTTTTAAACAAACATGACAATCAGCCAAAAATTAGAAATTCCTTGCTGACTTTGCAAATGTGGAAGCCAAAAAAATACATCCATCCATTATCTATACACCGTTTAATCCTCACTAAGGTCACAGGGAGCTGGAGCCTATCCCAGCTGTCTTTGAGAGAGAAGAATGCTGTCTATAACCCCAAGAATACATCTACACAGTCAAGCACAGAGGTGGCTGTTTTTACTGCCAAAGTCGCAGGATGACAGCAACACTTCAATAAAACAATAAATGGGGCCATGTACCGAGAAATCGTGGGCAGGAACCTCCTCCCCTCAGCCAGAGCACTTACAGTGAATTGTGGGTGGGTCTTCCAGCAATATAATGACCTGAAGCATGCGGCCAAGGCAACAAAGGAGTGGCTCAAGAAGAAGTACATTAAGGTCATGGAGCGGCCCAGCCAGTCTCTGGACCTTACTCCTATAGAAAATCTATGGAGGAAGCTGAAGCTTTGCATTTCTAAGCAACAGCCTTAGAACCTTAATGATCTAGTAAGAATCTGCAAAGTCATCTAAAATGCCTCCTGAGAGGTGTGCAAACCTAGTGACCAACTACATCAAACAAACATCTGACATCTGTGGTTGTGAACAACAGTTATGCCACCAAGTGCTAAGTCATGTTTGCTTGGGGACCAAATACTTATTTCCCTTGATCAACTGGAAATTCATTTATAAATGTAAGATCATGTGTTTTTCCAGATTATTTTTTGTGTGATATTCTGTCCCTTACAGTTGAGATAAACCTTCTATTAAAATCATAGGCCGCTCATTTTTTTGTATGTGGCCAAAATCCTGAAATATGCGGGGGATCAAATACTTATTTCCCTTAACGTATGCACAAAGCTCCAATGCAAGCAGCCAGCAGGACAATACTCCTGCTCACTCTCAAAATTCCCCAGATCCCTCACCTCATCTATGCCAGACTTTTCGCAAAAACACTGAAGCGCTTGAATGATTTTCAGCTATTCCTTGTGCAGCATAAAATCTGCCAATCAGTTCACATCAGCGGATGTTTGGGCACATGATACAACAGTCTAGAAGAACTCAAATTGTTGTTGTGGGGTTGTGATGAAACAGTTTTCAATACCAAAAGGGTGTCAGGAAAATCCAACATTTATGTGAAACACACCAGTGTGAACATTATTTTTCAGGAAACTCTGAGCTGTAGTTTATAACATTTCAGCCTGCATGTGTGCTGTCTGACCCATGAGAGCTCATCAAAGCAATCCACTTTCACAAACTCTCAGTTTGACACACACAACAATTATTTTCATTTTCAATGTTCCTTTCCAGTGGGAAAGAGGCATCAGCACCACGGGGGTGGCCTGTCAGCCCAACCACTTGCTTCCATTTAAAACCTTGTGGAGTGGACACACAGTATATAAAGTTCTGTTTGGAAAAACCTATGACACTATTTTTTTTATTTGTTGTGTGTTCCCTTAAAATGAGCTTATATAGCTGTAAATTACAAAACAATTTTCCTACAAAATTTGCTAGTAATTATCAATAGAATGTTAAAAAGGTTTGTCGCTATAGTTATCAAGTACCGTACGGAGCACTACTTATCAAGTTCTCAAGAAAAAATAAGAAATGGTGGTGCTTACGTAGTCTAAGAGAAAACTTGTTCTTGAACCAACATCAGTATACCTCAGAATGTCCTGAGAACATTTCTTAATGTGGATTATTTATCACTTTAAGGTGCAATACATGCAGTTCCACTAAGTTTACAGAATATTGGTTAAATGACATTCTTCCCCACTAAACATGTTTGATTTCATTTCCATGGAATGGACCTGTAAACACAATGACTCCGAGGGGCTCATTTCCTGTCTGATCTAGAATTTCCCTTTTCTTACGATCTACGACTTTATCTGACAAACATTGGCATCAGTTTATGAAATATTTTTCAGTTACTACACCACATAATTTCCCATTATTTAACAGTTTCTCTATTTTATTCCATGAATATCAAATTGGTCTTAAACCTTCTTGAAAACATTCCAGGAATTTACAGCTGTGTAATAGTTCATCATTCAGAAACTGATGATTAAAGGTTCCAGGAAATTTGCTGAAAAATCAAGGACTGGGAAATTCTTAATGCTGTTGAATCCTGTTAAATTTCATTGGAAAACACGCAAAGGCTGCAGGAAGTGGGGAAGTAATGTGTGACACAAGCTTTCCTCCCCAGAGGGGGACTTGCAAAGCATCCATCAAGTCATAGTGTAAGCTGTGAGGAGGCAAGTACCTGGCTTTAAGGGGAAAAGGAGTGAGACTTGGTCTCATGAAAGTTTAATATGAAACACTGTATGCTTACCAGAACACAAGAGTTATAAAGTCTGTGCTATAAATCAAAAATAAGAATACTGAAATGAACCATAAATTCTGAACTGCAGCACCCATAGCTGTAATATCTCCCTGTCTTCAAACATGGACACATACTGTATGTAGCAGCTCTTCAGTGATCCACCACTAAACATCCACACGGACAAATTGCACTGCTGGTATCGTTTTGCAGGCAGGATGCTGATTGGCTAGTTGCCAAACAGTCTGTTTCTTTTTTTTCTCAACAACAATAACATTTGCCCTTATTCTCTCATATGATGCCTCTGTTTGGTTATGCTGAGGCACAAAAAGAAGTTGTTGAGGTTCAGGAAAAGATCATGGTTTTAAATAAATAAGTGCTTTAAGGTTAGAAGATCATTGCGCAGATCTGAGGTTGAAAAGGAACAAGCTGATTGTTGGTGTGAGACAGGCGATGAACAGAGAGTGACTTATGTTAAAATCCACTGTTTCATTGATCATCCGCCCTGACCTCCTCCCGATGTTGATGTTAGGGATCGAAAACAAAGTCACCTGACATCCTCCTTTGATTATGAGCTAAGTAATGCAGCCACGAGAGGTTATTCTCGAAGTTGAGTGTACAAACCACCTGTGGGGTCACAATTTTTTATTTTTTTTTACATTTTTTATTTATTTTTTAATAGCAAACAGTCTTTTAGATTTCAAAACTATTTGGGGCTTAAAATCTTTATTTAATCTTTTTAATAGCACCACATTATACAGATCGGAATACAGATTTGAGTTGGACAAAATGTACAGACATCATGGACACTTGAATTCCATGAGTTATATGACTGCACATTAAATCATATAAATGTACACATTTAAATATAGTGTTTCAAATCTGGACAGAGACTAAACAGATTTGATTTTCAGTTTTCAGACCAATCTGAATAACATACAAACCGGTCAACAAGAACAGAAATGTGGTTTATTCATTCAGTAAGACTTCACTCTGAATTTACTGTTCCAGTGTTGTTTTTAATTGTTGTGCAGCTGAATATCTACATACATAAGATACAGAATTAAAAGGGGTGAATACTTACACAATCACTTATTTTAGTTTTAAAAAATTACTTTATAAAAATCTGTTTTCAGTTTGACATGAAGGAGTCTTTTTATGTAAATTATCAACAAAAAAGCTCAGGCATACTGACCATGATTCAATGTTGAAAAGCAATTAAAGAGGACAACTTTTAAGGAGGGGGAATGTTTTCATAAAGACATGACATCAATGACATCTAATCACATGGATCATTTGGTTATCTGCACTTGATTTAGGTGTTGGTTCACAAGGCTCCTTGCTGTAAAGTTGTTGCATAATCATTGTTTGACAGAAGTAGGGTGTGTGTGAACATTTCAGCTGGCACAGCCAAGAAGTCATTTATAAGTTATAGCAGTAATGAGTCAATGTGTTCATGTATCCGGTTCAGCAGTTTCCAATCCCGAGTCATGTCAGATAGAAATAATAAAACGTATCCTATCTTGTTATCAGTAGTTTGTAAATGTCCGGTATGTCATTGTACTTTCTTACTTTCTCTTTCCAAGCGCGCCTGCATGGCTCGAGTCACGGAGCTGGAAAAGGGGCGGGCACATCGGTTCCATGTTCACTTCAGTTGTGTTTTACAGAAGCAGAGGACAGGCCAGCTGGTCACTGTTTCATTTCTGTTGGACAGTTCAGTTTGAATGACAAAGAGGTTTTAAAAACCAAGCGAGCACCGGAGAGATGTCTGGGAATATCACGCACGGTGCCTGCAGTAGAATCAATCAGAATTTTACGCACAGCCTCCTGCCGGCCGTTTTCATCAGCGTGTTCATCGTAGGGACGCTGTCCAACATCTGGGGGCTGAGGAGCGTGTACAGCAGCTGGAAGAACATCGGAAACATCAACATCTTCATGCTAAACCTGGGGGTGGCGGACCTGCTCTACCTTTTCACACTGCCGTTCCTCGTTAACTATTACGCACGCAACAGCGACTGGCAGTTCGGCCAGCCTTTCTGCAAGGTGACACGCTTCTGCTTCAACCTCAACCTTTACGGGAGCATCGGCTTCCTCACCTGCATCAGCATCTACAGGTACCTGGGCATCGTGCACCCCATGAGAGTGATGGGAAAAATCAGCAGCCGCCACTCTCTGGCCATCAGCGCTCTGGTCTGGGCTTTGGTCATTATTCAGATTATCCCCGATATGTTCTTTGACAAGAATGATGAAAAATTAGTAAACGCGTGTTTTGACACCACCTCAAACAACCTTACCAGAGACTACCTTCCTTACAGCATCGGCTGGACCGTCACTGGGTTCGCCTTACCTTTGGTTATCATTTTAGTCTGTTATGGACACATTGTTGTGGTTCTTGCCAAGAAAGCAAACGTCAACCCTGTGCTGAAGCAGCGCTGCTTGAAACTGGTTGTGTTGATTATGATTCTGTTCTCAGTCTGTTTTATTCCTTACCACGTGTTTCGAAATGTTAATCTGAAAACCAGAATTTTGAAACAAGAGGGGTTCTGTCACGACAGCTTTGACGACGTCTACATTGCGCACCAGGTTGGCAGATGCCTGGCTTGTCTGAACAGCGCACTGAACCCGCTGATGTACATTGTTGGAAACGATGAGTTTATCTCGAAGCTTCAGAACTTCAGTCAGCGGATCCAGCTGTCTCTGCCCGGCCTCAGAGGCTCAGTTATTTACCGCAAACCTGTGGAGACGGACGCAGAGTCGCCGGCAGAGTCATCAGCTCCGATCAGATAAGTCACCGTCGGTTCACCGGAGGAGCGCTTCCGTGCGTCGCAGTCCCTGAACAATCAGACTCCGCCAGAACTTCCGCATTACCGGCAACGAAGTCCGGTAATGAGAGGTGACTGGCATATTAGTTGTGTTATCTGTCAGTGTGGCTTCTTCTTGCAGATTTATATTGAATCTGCTGATGGTGATCTCTAAAGTCAGAACTGGCTCAAAGTCATGACTTATCATCAACTAGTGACACTCTCTCATATACAGGCTAATTTATTGCACAAGTATTAAGTATTGTACCAAGCTGCTGTCTATATTTTGTACTTTCTGTGTTGTTGTGTGCTTCAAAGCTGTGATGTGGATACAGTGCAGGGAAAGTCCTGCCCATGTATTGTGTTTAAGCACTATGACTTGGTTTTTGATTTGTGATAAATGACACTAGCTTTTGCACTGTTGCAGCTGAGGCATTTGTTACATTTGGCCTGGTGTGTATTTTCCATGGTTTATGTAATCTAACTGGTTTTAACAGATGCACCACAGCGGCTCCACAGCTTTTGTTCTGACAGTTGTTTAGAGAAACCAGAGAAGGATGTAATGAGAGAAAACACCACAGCTATGTACAAGGAAGGAATGTACAGCCTGAAGAGGTGCAGGATATACCGTACTACTAGTACAAATACCACTCTGTAAAACGCTTCATTACAAGTTAAAGTGTTTCAGATATCTACTTAAATAAATGTACAGCGGTAATATCAGCCAATGTGTGTCAGAAATTAAAGTGCTTTTTATTTTTATACTGTTGGCATTCTGGACTGCATTGGTTTGAAAACATGTGGGAGCTTTATAACAGTGAACCTAATGGCAGAGCTTCTGGATTGGCTGCATTAGATTATGCAGATTACAGACTGTATATATGCAGAAAATTTAACCTGCTTTCCACTACTGATGTCAAGACTAGATGAGCATATGACCAGCTGCTTCCCTCAGTCATCCTAGCCAATGTTCATTACGCAACAAGACAGACGAACTTCAAGCTAACTCGGCGTATGTGCACAAATACAGGACTACTGCAATTTTGGCATTCACTGAAACCTGGCTAAGCAGCAATGACTGTGACAGTTCTCTGCATACAGACGGCTTTGGGACACCAGTGAGGCTCGAGCGTGACAGTCACCTGACAGACGAGACACATGGTGGCGGTGTGTGCCAGTATGTCAACAAACGGTGGCGTTCGACTGTGAAAGTGAAGGAGAGACTGTGCAACTCGGACTCTGAACTTCTGGTTGTTTCCCTTCGTTCTTTTTTTTTTTTTTTTTACCTTCCTAGGGAATTCCCCCATCTATTTTTTTTTATTCTGGTCAACATCCACCCTAAAGCAAAGGCATCAGGACGGTGCTTAACAGATTGGAACTCATGTCCCCTGACTCTCCAAAATTCCTCCCATGTAATATAACGTGATATTGATGATGTGTGTGTGCGTGTTTCTTTTTTTTTTTTTGATGTCTTCTCAGTGAGCCTTTGAATTGCCCCTAGGGGATAAATAAAGTTATTTGAATTGAAAGACTAAGGACTATAGAATGCAAATAAACACAAATGCTGTCAGCTCCCAGGACGTCTCAGAAGAATACTCTCCCAACATTGAGTTACAATTAGAAACTCCCCATGTATACGTATTGTAAAGGCTTCCCCTTGCAGTTTTAAAAAGAAATGAGTTTAAAAAGTGAATACAAATTCAGGAACATACACGCTTAAGATCATGCAGTAAGGTGAGTTGTGAGAAGATGCAGATATGCAGAGAGGAATGTTGAATTCTGTTGTTTCTCAGCTATGCAGGAGATATTTATCTGGCTAACGTCACAGACTGCTGCAAAAATTTCAGAAAGCTGTCTGGGCCTGTCTTTGTGAACAACCTCTGGACCTCTCTGTCATGTTCTGATTACAGTTATTCAGAAAAATATCTGCTCCAAAACTATTTTGCCATTTTACATCTCGTTAGGTAACACATTATAGTGCAGTGCACGGTGTCATTTATCTGCTCGAATCAGATACTTGATTCTACTATTTAAATGTACTTTGTGCATTATTGTAAGATCTGGTTTCCTATGTGGAATAGTGTGGAGTAACAAATGTGAAGTTTGGGGAAAACAATGACAACATAATCATGACATATAACAGTGGCCACCAACCTTTTTCATGTGATTTACTACCACAACCTGCTTTGTGCTAATTTGGATTATTTTATACTGGATGCTATTCATCATGGGGCTGCAGGGTCGCACCAGTTCGCGTCTCGGTGAGGACACCCGGGATCTTTCTGCGTGGAGTTTGCATGTTCTCCCTGTGCAGCGTGGGTTCTCTCCGGGTTCTCCAGCTTCCTCCCACAGTCCAAAAATATGTTGGATGATCTGCTTTGGCCATTTATTCACTTCTTTGTGGCAGTTATCCATATATTTGTAGCTGCAATTTTTACTTTCACGTAATTAATTTAACTGTTCTATATATATATATATAATATGGTGGTTTTAATATTGTGGCAAATCAGATGTTAAGTAGCAGGAAAAAAAACAACTTGATTTTGTCTCTATGTGTCGTGTGAAAATGCTTGAAAATGATCCTAACCAGGTGAACATCCATCCATCCATTATCTATTATCTATCTTAGTCCTCCCTGGGGTCATGGGGGGCTGGATTCTATCCCAGTTGACTCAGGGTGAAGGCAGGTTCACCTGGACAGGTCACCAGTCTATCACAGGGCTACACTTAGAGACAGACAACCAAGCATACTCATTCACACCTACGGACAATTTAGAATCACCAATTAACCTCAACATGTTTCTGGACTGTGAGAGGAAGCCGGAGAATCCGGAGAGAACCCACGCTGCACGGGCAGAACATACAAACTCCAGGCAGAAAGATCCCGGGTGTCCTCACCGGGATGCGAACCGGTGACCTTCTTGTTGCGAGGCAACGATGCTAACCAGCAAGCCACCTTGCAGCAGAATTTGGATATAGAATTTGGGAAATAAAGAACACAAAAAGTCATAAAGTTGCAATAATTTTTGTTTATTTTTTGTTTTCAGACACATTCCTCTTTTTATTTTTATTTATACACATCAGTAATCACTTCTGACCAGGTGTAATGATCACATACTGAGTCCCAGTTATCAGGTGAAACCAATTCTGACTTCTGGATCTGACTGAAGAGTGGGACATCCTGTCCATTGACACCATCAACAAGCTTGTAGACAATATGCCACGATGTCTTAACGCATTGATCCGTGTCAGGGGTGGCCAGACTCAACATTCGTAACTGAGTGACATTTGAAAGAGTAATATTGGACATTCAAATGCATGAAATCACTGCAAATATGTTTCCTGTTAAATTGACCAAGGTTGAAAAATTGAAACAAACCCTCAGTTCTAAGCCTGAACACACAGTTTGCAAAAGTTAATTGTGGTTTAAATTTACTGTGATATGTATTGTGTGTATATTGTGATATCAATAAAGTTTTAAGATTTACATTTGATCAGGAATAAATCACCTTGTCCAAATCATTTGAGAAGAGGTGAAAAATCTATATTTTATTCCAACTGTATGGGCAACAGTGTAGATTAGGGATGGGCAACTTTAATGACAGAGAGGGCCACATTTTTTCCCCACCAACCATAACTGTGAATTTTCATCATACTGCTTCATCCATCCATCCATTATCTATACACCGCGTAATCCTCACTAGGGTCGTGGGGGGCTGGAGTCTATTCCAGCTGACTCAGGGCGAAGGCAGGGGACACCCTGGACAGGTAACCAGTCCATGGCTCAAATCTATCACATCTCTCATCCAGCGCCAGGGAGAAATATAGCAGTCACTCGTCATCTCCGAAAGGTTTAGCCACCTCTACTGCACACTGCTTCACCATCTGGCAGTCCGACAGGGTGTATTTCTTGTATTCGTCTTTGTGTGTGGTGTTGCCGCGGCGACTTAAATTGAAATCTCTCGTGGCTGATTTTGTCTCAAGACACACTAAACACATTGGTTTGCCTTTGAACTCTGGAAAGAGGTAATCTGTTTTCCAATGTACAAAAAACATGGCATATAGAAACGTTGCATAGACATGTTCCGAAGTGTTGAGGCAGCTCTAAAACAGAAAAACACTAACATAAAGGAATAACAAACAGAAAAACAAAAATAATGAATGTTCTGAGTTTATTCTTCCATTCATTACAATAGGGTTTATTCTCTGGATATATACATCAATGAATGTTTGTTCAACAGAATCAGGTTGTTTAAAAGTACTTCCAAGTTTTTCTCCTCCAACAATACACCAGTTTTAATTAAGGACATATGAAGAGGGTGCATTGAGATATTATTTGAATGAAGCCAACTTTGAAATGTTGTCCAAAATTCATGTACATACTTAAAGTGGAAAAATAAATGTTCTGTTGTCTCAATTTCTCTTTCATAGAATCCACACAAGTTATTATTCAAGTTACATTTTTTATGTAAGCGGTTGTTCGATGGGTAAATGTCATGTAGGATTTTTAGTTTTAGTGAAAACTGGCTATGACAGAAATCTTTTTCCTGTTTTCCTGGATGTTGCTGCATCATAGTCTCTTAGAATTAACTTTCTTTTTATCTGGAAAGGGGAACAATGAGCTGTTAAGCTATTTTGAATGAATTTGTTGTTGAACAGTAAACTGTTTAAGTGGATACCATTAATACAAAGTGGCCTTGGTTCTATTGTAATACCAGAATGCACCCTGATCTGTTGAATCATTGTTTTAAAAGGGATGGGATTTATTTATTTATTTATTTTTTAAATCACTTTTTTGTATTCTTGGGTTGGGCAGTGAAAGTTGGATTTTCTACAGAAATCTTGATAACTTAATAATTCACCTGAATCATCTACTAGGTGGGTGAAAGACCAAATTCCCTTTTCCATCCAGGTTTTTAAAAACAATGATTTTTCTATTGCATAGAATGAATCCGTTGTTCCAAAGTGGTGTATTGTGTGGTGCAAAATTGTGGCTTTGTAACAATTTCCACTGGAGGAGAACTTGCTGGTGGAAATCTGATTATTTGACAGGCAGTTTGTGTACATCATAGTCAAATCGTAGTAAAAAGTCAATACCTCCCATCTTTTGAAAACATGCCTTGGTAATGCAAAACCAAAAGGAATCATCATATCTAACCAAAGGATGCAGCCATTTAAATCTGTTTCCCATCTTGCCTGAAAAATGAGGTTTTTCTGTTGGCGCGGAAATCTCATCACAGATTGTCGAGCTCCTGTGTTCAATGAAGAAGAGAGCAGCTACTTGCTTAGCTGAAGGTCTCTTGCGCCTCTAGTGGTTGGAGGCAAAATTACACCTTTGGTTGCGACAATCTGCTGCTTCAAAAGCAGTGAAGCCAACGATTAAAAACTAGATATTGATTGAAAATTATTTCGCGGGCCGCCAGTTTCCCATCCCCGGTGTAGATGAACACTGCTGATATGACACAACCCAGTCTCACAGCAGGAAGTTTCGTGACTATTTCACGGACTGCTGTGAGTCTGAGTTGTAAGACAGAATACTTCTGCTGTCATTAGAGCAAAAGTGGGACAAACAAAAATAAAGTTCTGAAAGTCATGGACAAAGATTCACCTTTTCACTTAAACTGTTATGCTGACATCATTCTTTGTAATAAATCATTCAATATTGCATTCTAATCAAATGCAAAATAGAGGCCTCCTCATGAGTGTTCTCAGACTTTTGGACCTCACTGTATGTTACATGTTCTTTAAAAAGGCCTCCACCTAAATCTGAGTTCATCCTCCTGGTGCAGTTTTTCTCCTTTCTCTCAAACACCCTTGTTTTCTCCCACAGTAGTACCTACATTGTCTACCAGTGGGAACCTGTCAGTGTAAACCTCATTCATACTGTGGTTGTTTCAGTGTAAAAGAATGAGCCTATGCAGGTAGCAAGCTGAGAAGGAGAGAGAATGTGGGCGAATCATGTTACCATGTGTGCTGAGCTGTCAAATATCGATACCTGAATTATCCACCAGCGTTGGATTGTGAAACACCGGCTGTATTGTACGTTTTTCCAGACGATGAGGAGCACTTTTACAGTAATCCACCTACATGTCATGTCTTGTGCATATTTTCAGGAAAGGGTGCGTGGCCCATCATTATGCAGACACAGCTCAGGAGTTCAGTCAACTAATATCACAGCAACTTTATTCAGCCAACGCCTGTTGTTTAGTATAACAGCATCTTACCAAACAGCTTGATGAAAGGCCTAGGTGCAGCTGAGGCAGCCTTGTGAAATGAAAACTAGAGGGCTACTTTAAGAGCCTGTCTTTACTGGGAACTAACTGATGTCATCTGGGAATTTTTCTTTGAAAGTGCAACATTAATGACGTAAAGTATCCTGTCCTCAAAATTCTAATGAAACAATAAAGACTTACAATAAAGCCAATAAAGTTCAGGCCAAGGGAAATGGAGCTGGTTAAAGACTCTGCCCTACATGACTTGGATTGCTGACCTGTAGCTGATATGTGAGGTCCAGGCTTGTTAGAGTAACCGCTGTAGCTCTGGCTTGAATCTAACTCACTAATCAGACTAAGACTGTGCTATAAACAGGAACATACAACACAATCAGGGTCTGTTTTCTCAGTCCAACATTTCTCTGGCCCATTGAAGTGTACACAAAAGCCACAAGGGCTTTCTGAAGTTGGACTGAAGACAAAACAAGAATAATTAATGAACTACTTCTTGATTCTGCACAACCTCCTTTCCCACCAAACTGCTGTGTAAAACATGCCAGACTGCAGTATGTCATATCATCATCAAGCTCTTAATATTCCAGCATTCAACAGTCTCAGAATCAAAGGCTGACATGAGAGAGCTCATTTCATCCTTTTATGTCTTTATGGTGTCTGAACAGGGTCCCAGCACAAACGTGTGTTATCACAACAGATAAATATTGTCATCAGGCAGCTTTTCCCTCCAACACACTTTCTGATTCTGTAAACAGTCTGGTAAGAAAAACAGAAAGCAGCTTGATGAATGTGCACAAGGACTTAGAGAGAATACCAGGACCAGCTGCACTAAGAGACCATGCCAGTCTGCTAAAAGATTAGAAACTCTGCACTTGTAACCTTGTTCTGTTGCTGCTGCACATCTTCTTGGTCATCTTTCAGAATTCCCGAATCTTAATTTTAATCGAAGCATTTTAATTCAGACTGACAGTGTGTTCAGGTTAGTCCAAACTTGTCTTTGATTCCTCTCCTTTAATGCAGTACATGTAGAGTTGTGCATTAAAACCCATGTGGAGGATACAAGTTGTGCTGGGGAGTAGAAAACCTTTACTGGTGTGGTCTGCCCTTTTAATTAACTTTTACTTACCACCTTAACACCCTCTGTTCTTCGACTCTCATGAAAACTGTTCAAACTCCAACACACAAACAGAGAAGCTGCTGCATTCATCTTGGATGATTTTATTTTTACTTTAAGAAAACACTGCAATTATTGCAACTATTATAGAAACAAACTCAAAATTCTTCATAAATATATGAAAAATAAAAAATCACATTCCTTAACAGTGCAAATAATTTAGTTTAAAGAGATTTTATTTACGTCTACTTATCACTGCACTGCCATGCTACCTCGTTAACAGCTCATCCACTTGTCCTATTGTACTTCTTGACCGTACACGTCAGGATCTCCAGCCATTTGTGCTGTAATTCCAATGGGGTCAGTTTTTATGTTTCAACTGTTGCCAGGTCAACTACAAAGCCTGTGAGAGACCTGGTATTCAGAGAAGTCTCTGTAGCATAGCATCACCAGACCAATGGCTTGAAAAAAAATGAACAGAAATATTCAAAGGTGATAGCAGTCCTTTTTTGTAATCCCATAACTAATCATGTTGTGTATGTATGACCTTACATAACCTTGACTAATTGGTGGGTGATAAACCAAACACTTGGGACAGACAGTTGCCAGCAACACCTATTTTTTAATGTTTAGTAGGAAGGGCAGATATTCCACAGAGGTTCCTGAAAAGCGTAAGATGTATAGGACAGGATTCTGTGTGTGTCTGTGTGCATGGCTGCTGCAAGTCATCCCCCGGATGTGTTTACATTGTGTCATGTGTGTTTCTTGTTGCAGATACATGAAGACCAGAAAGAGGCCATCCTTGTTCAGGAATCAATGTTTGTAGATGTCCAGGCCCTACCTGGGAATTGCAGCCCAGCCCAGGGGAACACCAAAAAAGTCAGACAAAAGTGAAACAGAAGAGCGAGGAGAAGAGATTAGACTGTAGATTTTGGGTGAGGGGTTATGTTCACTAAAGTCTGAGCTCTCTACTGAACAGAGCTTTCATGAGGCATCCAGGTGTGAACTGCTTCCATTGGTCCTGTGAAACAATCACCCGCCTGCATCACCAAGATGGGATCTCATGTGGTACTAAAGTAAATGACGATGCTTCAACTTTCGTCAGCTCAAATAAACTCAGTATTCAATTTGTAAAGTTTCCATGTATCAAGTTCAAGTGCAGAGGATTACAGACTTAAGAATGCAAATAGACAGAAAGCTCATCAGGGAAACAGGTGGGTCCCTATTTTGCTTTCAGCAGTTGTGTTAATATGTTTGTTTTCTGAAATAGCATGACTGTGTGTAATTAACAGATGACTTGTCTGTAGAGTCTGTGCTAAATGTGCCACATGTGCGATGGGTAAGAATAGTTTGGAGCACTCGACCGTCTTCAGTTTTGAACATGATTTTTTTCTTTTTGTCAGATTGAGTACACCCTTTGTAAAATCTGAAGCACTGGAGCTGTGTGAGTGAACCGTCTGTTGATAGATCTTTGTATTTTGCCTGCATGTGTCTAGAAGCCAGACACATGCCTGGAGCCTGAAGGACATCCAAGCTTTGTGGACCGACTTGCAAACATCCATTCAGCTGAACTGTACATGTGTGCTTTTCTACTTAGTTTTGTTTTTTACTTAAGAAGAATAAATAAAAATAGATTTAGCGAAAGTAACCCACACTTTCCAGGACAGTTGTAATATTACCTTTGAGAAACCAGATGAAAAAATAAATCCCACATTTAAACGTTTAGAGTTTTTACAAATGGATGAAGTGATGGAAGTAGCCAATTAAGTGTTATTGTGTTGCATCTATTGCATTTAGTCTCTCGAGCTCGACCTTGATTCAGTGTTGAAAATCCAAAAAGAGCACAAATTCCAAGGGGAGTGAACATTTTTATGCACTGTGGACTGCATTGGAATTTAGGTTGTTGACATGTTGATATCTTCCAAAATTTAGAAAACATATTCAACTTCTTTTTAAAAACTTTTTTCCTCCAGTCCTTACATCATTGCAAGCTGCTAATTGTGTAATGTAAAGGGGAAAAGTGACCAAGGAGTAAACTATATTTAAATAGCTCCATCTTTAGGTAAAATATTCAGATTCAATCTCCACAGAAAATGTAGTTTTTAACTTCTTTATTACCTTCTGTATACATTTGTTTGCCCTTTTTTTTTTTTTTTTTAAAGCCAAACAATCTTTCAAACAGTTGAACAGGTGAAAGGAATTTAGCTGTGTCTATGAATAAACATGCAGCCTGTCAACCAAAGATGCATTTCTGTTGCTTTAGATGATAGCGATGGAGGGATGAGTGAGGTCAATGCGTTTTCAAGGGCATAAAAGAGGACAGAGATCCACGTCATGGGAATGGTAAACTTTTCAGATCATGAGCCTGTGGTCCCAAAAGTTGACAAACAACAATGACAAGTTCCAATGTTTTTTTTTTTATTTCGAATATTTACATGTGTTGTAAAGGCCTCTGGCAGCCTCTCAGTGCAGACAGAGGAGTCAGCATCATCATACAGTATGCACAAGTCCTTAAAAATAACAGCAAAGCCTATTTAACATCGGCACGTGGAAATCAGATGAGAACAATGGGAGAGAAAAGTATAAAAAGCAGGGAGGGTCGGAGGAAGGGAGGAGAGAGCCTGCATGATCTTTTTAAGGTGAATGTGTTTCATCAAACAAGAGCCTTAGATTGTTTGAAAGCCATCCAATTCAAATTCAGCATTCATTCTTGGCCTGGAAAATGAAGCCAGAGGTTAACCAATATGGCCAAATCATCTACACTTTGATCTATCAAACACATCATAGTCATTTTATTGCAGGCTGTATCTCACCTTTACAAATATGCTGTCATGCCTGATTTTTCATGGGATTAAAACTAACGTTTGTGTTTGTACCATACAGCCCTGCTTTTACATTTTGTGTCGACTCTGTGCTGTAGCCTGATGTGCGCCTCTCCAGAAAAGTAACTGAAAGTCCTGACAACACACCGCAACAACTGTGACTGATCCAACTGGTGTTAAAGTAATGTATCGTGTTTGCACAGCACGCCAATTTGTGCAAAGATAATGCTTCTATAAAACAATGTAAGAAGCTGGAATTACACCTCTCCTCTTCTGTATGAGAACACAAGAACTGAGGTTATTTTCTTGTTTTCGCTGCTTTACTAATTGGTTTATGGACTCAGTTGGTTCTGACAGCTTTTCTCATTTCTGTAATGCAGTCCTTTTGGTAAAACAACAACAACAAAAACAACAAAAACACATTTATTAACTCCAACTCCAACACAATCCCATATACTCCCATGCCAATATGCCCAACTTTACAGCAGAAATAAAAGTTGTTCAAGCCTGATGACCTCATTGCCCTGTTCATAACAACGACACAGGGGATGATTTTTGTTTTATAACTCACTTGTGTAAATGTACATTATGTAAAATTCAGAGCACATTTCATGGCTCAAAGTGGCTTGCATGGCCTACCTCAGCTCCAGTCATGCTCCACCTCCCCATTCATTTTTGGATTTAGTTAGGCAGAGTCAGCCATTGCCTAGATGACGACGGCTGCAGCCACCACACAGAGCTTCAAGACCGCTGTTCAGGAAATCCATGGGTGACGCCACCGAGGGTTCATCCACCTCTCTATACAGTTTATGCTGCAGCGGCTTAGATGGTGTAATTTTAGAGCAACACAGACACAGCAGCGCTCGAGTTTAAATGCTCACAGCAGCACAGACCACTTGGTTTCAGTGTAGATTCAACACAGGAGCATATAAATCAAGCTTCAGTCAAGACAAGCTTCACAACAGTATAAGCAAACTGTAAATGTGTCTTAACCCTGAACTGAACCAAGAAGTTCGTAGGGAATTTGGGAAATACGTTTGTTTCTTGCTTGCCTTTGCTTCCTTTGTCAGTTTGACTTCTCTAAATGTGAACACCTCAACCATCAAAAGAAGACCACGCTTGAGTCAGCGAGCTTCCCGATTTGTCACAAAAGACGACACACAAGGAAAATAGCGTCAAGAAGAGCAAGAGGGTCGAATCCCTTTTGTCCCACACTAAATTATTTCTTTTTATCTTTGTACAAGATTGAACGGGCGACAAAATGAGGTGCAAGAGGAAAAGAAAGTAATGCAGTTAAGAAATGAAAGAGGAAAAATGAAGTTTAAAAGAAGGATTACTGAAAGGCAAAATAAAAGAAGAATGAACTAAATAAAAGTGACAACTAAAGTGCAATAGGAAGGAAAATGCAATATACAGGAAAGTGGTAGAAGGAAAAGAAGAACAAGGGGTGATGGCTGAGAGACAGAGGGAGAGAGAAGTAAACAATTAGAGCAAAGTAACAGAAAAAAAAACAGCAGATGTTAAGAATCTAGGTGACATAAAGGGAAGCAGTGGGAAAAAGAGGACACCAGTCAATACAGGACAAAGGAAAACAAGAGACCAAGCAGACAGATAACCTCAGACAGGAAGAAGAACTTAATGGAGTTCGGTATCTTCAAAGGTAAGTTCACATCATCAACAGCTGTGAAACTCCATCTGTGCCTACCTTATTTTTCACTTGTATTACTTTTAAAACACACTGAAAACATCCGGAGAACTTTAAAACCATCTTTACTACTTACAAACAGTAATATACTTTCCTACAAATGCAGTTTCACTCATCAGCTTCATTTCAATGTCATGTTTTTTTACAGGTTTTGGGTTGTTCACACAAAAAGGGAACAATTGTAAAATCTTTGAGAGTTCAGTCATGAACTCTAAAAAAAAACTTCCTCATACTTCTTGTTGTAGAATATCGATGTTTACTTTTTTTTGTCAACTTCAAACAACAGGGTTCATCTGTGTAATGCTTTTAGCAGAAGTTTGTAGTTTTTTAGAACACACCAATGGTTTTGTCAGTAGCAGCAGTTTCACGACTTAACTTATTACATCTTTCAAATTTCAGCGCACTGAAGTTCCCTCAACAAATGGCTGCTTCCATGAATGGAAATTATTCTAAAACGCATTATTTAAGATTGACACTTGGAAGAAATGTGACCTGCGACTAAAACACTACGCATGTAAGTGTAGCTATTGTGGCCAACTCTTTTGCTGGTTAACAACTATAACAGTTCTACAGCAGCAATAATATGAACAACAGTAAAAGTTAAAATAAAGTGGCAAGGAAATAAGAAGGACAGGCATGGGGTTTTTCTTTTGGCAACAAATAACTCCTATGCTTGTAAAAGACAAAGACAGCTTTTCAGAGGGCATTGGATGGGTGTCAGGAGTCATCACATAAAATATATTGAGTCATTTGATATATATTGTATTAAAGTCTGCCATCCTTTTCAAACAGGTTTGGTCTTTTTGTTGTTGAATCAGTGCTTGTTTATTTGGTAAATAGTCAACATTGGGTTCAGTGTTTTGCCCCAGGACACTTCGGCATGCCGAAGGGTCGGGGATTGAACCGCTAACCTTTTGATCAGTGGACAACCCACTCTACCACTTGAGCCACAGCTGTTTGTTGTAGAGTTATTTGTAGTAAAACTCAACGTGCTATGTGTCCATAACTCTTTCTGATCTAAAATGCACAAGTATTCATTTTAAATACAAATCAAGCCTTTTTCAACTGACTATACAACTTGTTAAGATCATGTCAGTAGGTGTATTATTCAAACCAGTTTATAACTGCAGTGCTTACTCAACTGAAATAATTATTAAAAGCACAGTAAGACTCTAATGCACCTCATTATGAATAACAAGTGAGCACATTTTGGGTTCAAACCTCAGTTAATCATATCTGATGTTACAGTATGAAGTTTACATCATTTAGATGATGTGACCAAAACAGGTCTAATAACGTTGTCGTCCTATTCTGAGAGATGTTGTGTTTGGCCGAGTTACCACGTTTTCTTGCTGATATTGTTCGCCATGGCCATGAACATGCTGGTGAAGTCAGCAGAGGTGGAAAGCAGAGACCCACTCATCAAGTCAGGTATGCGGCAGCCCCCCATCAGAGCATTTATGGAGGATCTAACGGCGACTACAACATCAGTTCCAGGTTGCAGATGGATCCTCCAAGTGCTGGAACATCTCTTCAAGTGGGCTAGGATGAACTTCAAGCCAGCCAAGTCCAGGTCTCTGGTGGTGAAGAAAGGGAAGGTTGTGGACCAGTTCCGCTTCTCACTAGGAGGCATCCAGATACCATCTGTTAAAGAGAAGCCAGTCAAGAGTCTGGGCAAGATCTATGACTGCATCCTGAAAGACACCGCAGCCCTCCAAGCAACCACCGACCAGTTGGGAACCTGGCTAACAGCAGTGGACAAGTCAGGAGGGCCAGATAGGTTTAAAGCTTGGATCTACCAGCATGGCATCTTGCCCCGACTGCTTTGGCCACTGCTGGTCTATGATGTGCCGATTACCACCATCGAGTGCTTCAAGAGGAAAGTCAGCAGTTTCCTACGTAAGCGGCTAGGCCTACCACAAAGCCTGAGTAGCATCGCCTTGTACGGGAGGAAGAACAAGCTGAAACTCCCCCTCAGTTGCCTGATGGGGGAGTTTATGGTAACCCGAGCAAGAGAGGTGCTACTCTACACAGATGTCAAGGTCTCCTCGACAGGCATAGAAGCCAAAACCGGCAGGAAGTGGAAGGCACAACAAGCAGTCAACCAGCTTGAGTCACGGCTGCAACACAGTGGGCGCAGTGGCATCTGGATGGGCAGACCTCGGGAGCAATCCAAGACCTCATTGTAACAAGGCCCGAGGAAAGGAAAGGTGCCAGCTGATCCAAGAGGGAAGCAGGAGTGAAGGAAGCCCGCTGCAGTANAGTCCAAACTTGTCTTTGATTCCTCTCCTTTAATGCAGTACATGTAGAGTTGTGCATTAAAACCCATGTGGAGGATACAAGTTGTGCTGGGGAGTAGAAAACCTTTACTGGTGTGGTCTGCCCTTTTAATTAACTTTTACTTACCACCTTAACACCCTCTGTTCTTCGACTCTCATGAAAACTGTTCAAACTCCAACACACAAACAGAGAAGCTGTTGCATTCGTCTTGGATGATTTTATTTTCACTTTAAGAAAACACTGCAATTATTGCAACTATTATAGAAACAAACTCAAAATTCTTCATAAATATATGAAAAATAAAAAATCACACTCCTTATCAGTGCAAATAATTTAAAGAGATTTTATTTACGTCTACTTATCACTGCACTGCCATGCTACCTCGTTAACAGCTCATCCACTTGTCCTATTGTACTTCTTGACCGTACACCTCAGGATCTCCAGCCATTTGTGCTGTAATTCCAATGGGGTCAGTTTTTATGTTTCAACTGTTGCCAGGTCAACTACAAAGCCTGTGAGAGACCTGGTATTCAGAGAAGTCTCTGTAGCATAGCATCACCAGACCAATGGCTTGAAAAAAAACAGAAATATTCAAAGGTGATAGCAGTCCTTTTTTGTAATCCCATAACTAATCATGTTGTGTATGTATGACCTTACAGAACCTTGACTAATTGGTGGGTGATAAACCAAACACTTGGGACAGACAGTTGCCAGCAACACCTATTTTTTAATGTTTAGTAGGAAGGGCAGATATTCCACAGAGGTTCCTGAAAAGCGTAAGATGTATAGGACAGGATTCTGTGTGTGTCTGTGTGCATGGCTGCTGCAAGTCATCCCCCGGATGTGTTTACATTGTGTCATGTGTGTTTCTTGTTGCAGATACATGAAGACCAGAAAGAGGCCATCCTTGCTCAGGAATCAATGTTTGTTGATGTCCAGGCCCTACCTGGGAATTGCAGCCCAGCCCAGGGGAACACCAAAAAAGTCAGACAAAAGTGAAACAGAAGAGCGAGGAGAAGAGATTAGACTGTAGATTTTGGGTGAGGGGTTATGTTCATTAAATTCTGAGCTCTCTACTGAACAGAGCTTTCATGAGGCATCCAGGTGTGAACTGCTTCCATTGGTCCTGTGAAACAATCACCCGCCTGCATCACCAAGATGGGATCTCATGTGGTACTAAAGTAAATGACGATGCTTCAACTTTCGTCAGCTCAAATAAACTCAGTATTCAATTTGTAAAGTTTCCATGTATCAAGTTCAAGTGCAGAGGATTACAGACTTAAGAATGCAAATAGACAAAAAGCTCATCAGGGAAACAGGTGGGTCCCTATTTTGCTTTCAGCAGTTGTGTTAATATGTTTGTTTTCTGAAATAGCATGACTGTGTGTAATTAACAGATGACTTGTCTGTAGAGTCTGTGCCACATGTGACACATGTGCGATGGGTAAGAATAGTTTGGAGCACTCGACCGTCTTCAGTTTTGAACATGATTTTTTTCTTTTTGTCAGATTGAGTACACCCTTTGTAAAATCTGAAGCACTGGAGCTGTGTGAGTGAACCGTCTGTTGATAGATCTTTGTATTTTGCCTGCATGTGTCTAGAAGCCAGACACATGCCTGGAGCCTGAAGGACATCCAAGCTTTGTGGACCGACTTGCAAACATCCATTCAGCTGAACTGTACATGTGTGCTTTTCTACTTAGTTTTGTTTTTTACTTAAGAAGAATAAATAAAAATAGATTTAGCGAAAGTAACCCACACTTTCCAGGACAGTTGTAATATTACCTTTGAGAAACCAGATGAAAAAATAAATCCCACATTTAAACGTTTAGAGTTTTTACAAATGGATGAAGTGATGGAAGTAGCCAATTAAGTGTTATTGTGTTGCATCTATTGCATTTAGTCTCTCGAGCTCGACCTTGATTCAGTGTTGAAAATCCAAAAAGAGCACAAATTCCAAGGGGAGTGAACATTTTTATGCACTGTGGACTGCATTGGAATTTAGGTTGTTGACATGTTGATATCTTCCAAAATTTAGAAAACATATTCAACTTCTTTTTAAAAACTTTTTTCCTCCAGTCCTTACATCATTGCAAGCTGCTAATTGTGTAATGTAAAGGGGAAAAGTGACCAAGGAGTAAACTATATTTAAATAGCTCCATCTTTAGGTAAAATATTCAGATTCAATCTCCACAGAAAATGTAGTTTTTAACTTCTTTATTACCTTCTGTATACATTTGTTTGCCCTTTTTTTTTTTTTTTTTAAAGCCAAACAATCTTTCAAACAGTTGAACAGGTGAAAGGAATTTAGCTGTGTCTATGAATAAACATGCAGCCTGTCAACCAAAGATGCATTTCTGTTGCTTTAGATGATAGCGATGGAGGGATGAGTGAGGTCAATGCGTTTTCAAGGGCATAAAAGAGGACAGAGATCCACGTCATGGGAATGGTAAACTTTTCAGATCATGAGCCTGTGGTCCCAAAAGTTGACAAACAACAATGACAAGTTCCAATGTTTTTTTTTTTATTTCGAATATTTACATGTGTTGTAAAGGCCTCTGGCAGCCTCTCAGTGCAGACAGAGGAGTCAGCATCATCATACAGTATGCACAAGTCCTTAAAAATAACAGCAAAGCCTATTTAACATCGGCACGTGGAAATCAGATGAGAACAATGGGAGAGAAAAGTATAAAAAGCAGGGAGGGTCGGAGGAAGGGAGGAGAGAGCCTGCATGATCTTTTTAAGGTGAATGTGTTTCATCAAACAAGAGCCTTAGATTGTTTGAAAGCCATCCAATTCAAATTCAGCATTCATTCTTGGCCTGGAAAATGAAGCCAGAGGTTAACCAATATGGCCAAATCATCTACACTTTGATCTATCAAACACATCATAGTCATTTTATTGCAGGCTGTATCTCACCTTTACAAATATGCTGTCATGCCTGATTTTTCATGGGATTAAAACTAACGTTTGTGTTTGTACCATACAGCCCTGCTTTTACATTTTGTGTCGACTCTGTGCTGTAGCCTGATGTGCGCCTCTCCAGAAAAGTAACTGAAAGTCCTGACAACACACCGCAACAACTGTGACTGATCCAACTGGTGTTAAAGTAATGTATCGTGTTTGCACAGCACGCCAATTTGTGCAAAGATAATGCTTCTATAAAACAATGTAAGAAGCTGGAATTACACCTCTCCTCTTCTGTATGAGAACACAAGAACTGAGGTTATTTTCTTGTTTTCGCTGCTTTACTAATTGGTTTATGGACTCAGTTGGTTCTGACAGCTTTTCTCATTTCTGTAATGCAGTCCTTTTGGTAAAACAACAACAACAAAAACAACAAAAACACATTTATTAACTCCAACTCCAACACAATCCCATATACTCCCATGCCAATATGCCCAACTTTACAGCAGAAATAAAAGTTGTTCAAGCCTGATGACCTCATTGCCCTGTTCATAACAACGACACAGGGGATGATTTTTGTTTTATAACTCACTTGTGTAAATGTACATTATGTAAAATTCAGAGCACATTTCATGGCTCAAAGTGGCTTGCATGGCCTACCTCAGCTCCAGTCATGCTCCACCTCCCCATTCATTTTTGGATTTAGTTAGGCAGAGTCAGCCATTGCCTAGATGACGACGGCTGCAGCCACCACACAGAGCTTCAAGACCGCTGTTCAGGAAATCCATGGGTGACGCCACCGAGGGTTCATCCACCTCTCTATACAGTTTATGCTGCAGCGGCTTAGATGGTGTAATTTTAGAGCAACACAGACACAGCAGCGCTCGAGTTTAAATGCTCACAGCAGCACAGACCACTTGGTTTCAGTGTAGATTCAACACAGGAGCATATAAATCAAGCTTCAGTCAAGACAAGCTTCACAACAGTATAAGCAAACTGTAAATGTGTCTTAACCCTGAACTGAACCAAGAAGTTCGTAGGGAATTTGGGAAATACGTTTGTTTCTTGCTTGCCTTTGCTTCCTTTGTCAGTTTGACTTCTCTAAATGTGAACACCTCAACCATCAAAAGAAGACCACGCTTGAGTCAGCGAGCTTCCCGATTTGTCACAAAAGACGACACACAAGGAAAATAGCGTCAAGAAGAGCAAGAGGGTCGAATCCCTTTTGTCCCACACTAAATTATTTCTTTTTATCTTTGTACAAGATTGAACGGGCGACAAAATGAGGTGCAAGAGGAAAAGAAAGTAATGCAGTTAAGAAATGAAAGAGGAAAAATGAAGTTTAAAAGAAGGATTACTGAAAGGCAAAATAAAAGAAGAATGAACTAAATAAAAGTGACAACTAAAGTGCAATAGGAAGGAAAATGCAATATACAGGAAAGTGGTAGAAGGAAAAGAAGAACAAGGGGTGATGGCTGAGAGACAGAGGGAGAGAGAAGTAAACAATTAGAGCAAAGTAACAGAAAAAAAAACAGCAGATGTTAAGAATCTAGGTGACATAAAGGGAAGCAGTGGGAAAAAGAGGACACCAGTCAATACAGGACAAAGGAAAACAAGAGACCAAGCAGACAGATAACCTCAGACAGGAAGAAGAACTTAATGGAGTTCGGTATCTTCAAAGGTAAGTTCACATCATCAACAGCTGTGAAACTCCATCTGTGCCTACCTTATTTTTCACTTGTATTACTTTTAAAACACACTGAAAACATCCGGAGAACTTTAAAACCATCTTTACTACTTACAAACAGTAATATACTTTCCTACAAATGCAGTTTCACTCATCAGCTTCATTTCAATGTCATGTTTTTTTACAGGTTTTGGGTTGTTCACACAAAAAGGGAACAATTGTAAAATCTTTGAGAGTTCAGTCATGAACTCTAAAAAAAAACTTCCTCATACTTCTTGTTGTAGAATATCGATGTTTACTTTTTTTTGTCAACTTCAAACAACAGGGTTCATCTGTGTAATGCTTTTAGCAGAAGTTTGTAGTTTTTTAGAACACACCAATGGTTTTGTCAGTAGCAGCAGTTTCACGACTTAACTTATTACATCTTTCAAATTTCAGCGCACTGAAGTTCCCTCAACAAATGGCTGCTTCCATGGATGGAAATTATTCTAAAACGCATTATTTAAGAATGACACTTGGAAGAAATGTGACCTGCGACTAAAACACTACGCATGTAAGTGTAGCTATTGTAGGCAACTTTTGTGCTGGTTAACAACTATAACAGTTCTACAGCAGCAATAATATGAACAACAGTAAAAGTTAAAATAAAGTGGCAAGGAAATAAGAAGGACAGGCATGGGGTTTTTCTTTTGGCAACAAATAACTCCTATGCTTGTAAAAGACAAAGACAGCTTTTCAGAGGGCATTGGATGGGTGTCAGGAGTCATCACATAAAATATATTGAGTCATTTGATATATATTGTATTAAAGTCTGCCATCCTTTTCAAACAGGTTTGGTCTTTTTGTTGTTGAATCAGTGCTTGTTTATTTGGTAAATAGTCAACATTGGGTTCAGTGTTTTGCCCCAGGACACTTCGGCATGCCGAAGGGTCGGGGATTGAACCGCTAACCTTTTGATCAGTGGACAACCCACTCTACCACTTGAGCCACAGCTGTTTGTTGTAGAGTTATTTGTAGTAAAACTCAACGTGCTATGTGTCCATAACTCTTTCTGATCTAAAATGCACAAGTATTCATTTTAAATACAAATCAAGCCTTTTTCAACTGACTATACAACTTGTTAAGATCATGTCAGTAGGTGTATTATTCAAACCAGTTTATAACTGCAGTGCTTACTCAACTGAAATAATTATTAAAAGCACAGTAAGACTCTAATGCACCTCATTATGAATAACAAGTGAGCACATTTTGGGTTCAAACCTCAGTTAATCATATCTGATGTTACAGTATGAAGTTTACATCATTTAGATGATGTGACCAAAACAGGTCTAATAACGTGGTCATCCTATTCTGAGAGATGTTGTGTTTGGCCGAGTTACCACGTTTTCTTGCTGATATTGTTCGCCATGGCCATGAACATGCTGGTGAAGTCAGCAGAGGTGGAAAGCAGAGACCCACTCATCAAGTCAGGTATGCGGCAGCCCCCCATCAGAGCATTTATGGAGGATCTAACGGCGACTACAACATCAGTTCCAGGTTGCAGATGGATCCTCCAAGTGCTGGAACATCTCTTCAAGTGGGCTAGGATGAACTTCAAGCCAGCCAAGTCCAGGTCTCTGGTGGTGAAGAAAGGGAAGGTTGTGGACCAGTTCCGCTTCTCACTAGGAGGCATCCAGATACCATCTGTTAAAGAGAAGCCAGTCAAGAGTCTGGGCAAGATCTATGACTGCATCCTGAAAGACACCGCAGCCCTCCAAGCAACCACCGACCGGTTGGGAACCTGGCTAACAGCAGTGGACAAGTCAGGAGGGCCAGATAGGTTTAAAGCTTGGATCTACCAGCATGGCATCTTGCCCCGACTGCTTTGGCCACTGCTGGTCTATGATGTGCCGATTACCACCATCGAGTGCTTCAAGAGGAAAGTCAGCAGTTTCCTACGTAAGCGGCTAGGCCTACCACAAAGCCTGAGTAGCATCGCCTTGTACGGGAGGAAGAACAAGCTGAAACTCCCCCTCAGTTGCCTGATGGGGGAGTTTATGGTAACCCGAGCAAGAGAGGTGCTACTCTACACAGATGTCAAGGTCTCCTCGACAGGCATAGAAGCCAAAACCGGCAGGAAGTGGAAGGCACAACAAGCAGTCAACCAGCTTGAGTCACGGCTGCAACACAGTGGGCGCAGTGGCATCTGGATGGGCAGACCTCGGGAGCAATCCAAGACCTCATTGTAACAAGGCCCGAGGAAAGGAAAGGTGCCAGCTGATCCAAGAGGGAAGCAGGAGTGAAGGAAGCCCGCTGCAGTAGGACGGTGGGGATGTAGCAGTAGAACGGAGGACATTGTGGACAGAGCTGTGGAAGTCTGTGCCACTCCGGATCAAATTCTTAATCCAGTCTGTCTACTATGCTCTCTCTAACCCAGCCAACCTCTTCCGCTGGGGCCTAACCAACAGTCCACGGTGCCACACTGCCAGTAAGGAGGATCACTGGAGCACATCTTGAGCTGTTGTCCAAGAGCACTGGGAGATGGGCGCTACCACTGGCGCCATGACCAAGTGCTGAAGGTCATCGCAGAGGTCATCAGCACAGGGATCACTAACAGCAGACATTGCCTTTGTAAAAGTCGGGGAGAAGCCATACCAGTGAATGAACCAACCTGGGGGCTGCTCGCAACATCATGGGACTGGCAGTTGAAGGTTGACCTAGGGAGACAGCTCAAATTCCCAGAAGACATTGCAGCGACCACATTCAGGCCAGACATCATCCTGGTGTCTAAAACATCAAGGCAAGTGGTCCTGCTGGAATTGACTGTTCCCTGGGAAGACTGGATAGAGGAGGACTTTGAAAGGAAGAGGGCCAAGTATGAGGAGCTGGCAGGCAAATGCCGAAGCAAGGGGTGTAGGACCTGGTGCAACCCCATCGAGGTGGGTTGCAGAGGATTCTTTGGCCAGTCTCTCATCAGGGCCCTCAAGATGCTCTGGGTGAAGGGACCGCACACTAGAAAAGCCATCAGGAACATCACAGATGCTGCTGAAAAGGTGTCAAGATAGCTGTTGGTCAAGCAGGGTGATCAGTGGACCACACAAGGTACTCAGACACAAGTTGGGTCCTGATCAACCCTGGCTGGATCGTCTGGGGGAGGGTGTATGATGTTGTGAGACCAGAAACACCCAATGGTCCCAGGATACATCACTGAAGAGGTGTCTGAGTTGCACAAGAAGTGTATGTAAAGAACTGTTAAATACACTTCATTTAGTAAGAAACCAATATTCTAATTGTCTTTCAGTGAAATATTGTAGTGGTGGCTATACTTGTATAACAGTAAAATATTTGGTCATTGTATTTAATGGTACAACTTCATTTTAACTGTCGAATATGTCCAACATTATTTTAAAAATTTTAATCTCAAATCATTGAGAGCCTTCTACTCAACCATCTCTGATTCGCTTAAAACCTTTTCATCATAAACTAAGGACATTTTATTTTTATTTTATATCAATATTTTAATAGCAAGTACTTTCCAAGATGTATATATATATTTTTAAATTGCCTGTTGACCTGCTTCCAGTGCATTTGCACATTGTAATTGGAGGCCATTTTTACATAACAATATCTCATGAACTATTAAAGGTAAAAGCCTGAAATTCTCACTGTCATGATCATCGTGGAAACTGTTTGATAGGATCAAAACAGATTCTCTTGCTCTTTGTTCCACTGGGAATAAACTTGGCCTTCAAGACAAATGTCACAAGCTGGGCTATGTGTGGAAAGTTAAGTGTATGAAATGAATGAAAAATACTTTATTCATCCCAGAAGGGAAATTCAATTGAACATGTGTATATGTAGAAACTGCTAAGAGCTTACCTTCAAGCATCTCTTTTAAAAAGTATAGGAATTTGGTAAGTATAATAGGTCACAGTTGGATCTCTTTCTCCAGCCTGACAAAGTGGGGTTGGAAAATAAAACTTGTGCCGATATTAATAAACAAACAAATGAAAGAATGGCTTATATAAATATAATACAAGAATAGATATTAATATGTTAATTCATAGTTTTGATGCCTTCAGTGTGAATCTACAATTTTCATAGCCATGAAAGTAAAGAAAACTCTTTGAATGAGAAGGTGTGTCCAAACTTTGGTCAGTACTGTATATATTCATATATATTATTGGAGGACCATTTTAAAACTCCAGAACTCTGTTTTACTTAGTTTTGTCTATGTAGCAATATTTTTGTTTTTGTGGTAAAACTTGTCATACTTGCTCAATCAACGGCAACAAAAATAACTTATTCCATATATTTTGTCTTGTCTTGTACTGTGACATACAACTACACATGGTTCAGTAAATATTACGAATTGACTTCTGGATTATTATTAGTTTTCCTAATATATGTCATAAAAGGGGACTTGTCAAGACTATTTAATCTCTTAGTTTAATTCTACAGATTCTAAATCAATGGCACAATGAGATCAAACTGAAAATTTCAGGCTAGGACATTATGTCATGTTCATGTTTGCACATTGTATGTCTCGACTTTCCTGTTTTATTTTGAAATCATCGTGTTTCTGTTGCATTTTTACTTCCTGCACCTGTCTTGTCACACCTGTTCCCTGATTACCTCCCCGCACCTGTTTCCCATCTACCCTCATTACCTTGTGTATATTACCCTGTGTGTCTCACTGTCTTGTCGCCAGTTCGTTGCACTTCACAGTCCTCGTACCAGCGTTAATCATAGTCAAGTCACAGCCTGTTTGTTCTCGACCTTGTTTTTGCTTTTCGACCTTGCCTCTTGCCTGACGTTTTTGGATACCTTTGTCTGTTGATCACGACCCTGATTCTGTTTTTGGATTTTGCCTTTGCCTGCTGTTTTTCGGATGCCTTTGCCTGAGTGACTGTCTACCTGTGTACCGAACCCTGCCTGCCATTAAACCTGCCTTTTTGCCTGAACCGTTCTGAGTCCAGCATTTGTGTCCACCTGTCTGTCAAGTGAGTTCATGACACATCGTTGGTCAAACATAGCCTCAAATTGCTGAAAGTGGGTTGACAAGAGATTAAAAATATATATGCTGTATATCTTTGCAAGTGTTTGATATGTCTAGCTAGAATTTTTTATTTTTTTTTTAAGTATAAATATTCAGGCAAATCAGAGATGGTTGAGCAGAAATGTAATGAGTTGAGAAGGAATGACCCATTACTATTCGTTATTCTGTGTGGCCTAAGACGATCTGTTAGTTAGTAATGTGAGTCAATTAGCACAGAAGGTTCAGGTTTGTTTTATTCAGGAGAGTCTAACATTATGTCAGTGAAGCGCAATGACAGCTTCTGTGCTAATAACAAGCTAATTATCACCAGGCTTTGTGAGGTGATCTTTGGAGAGTCCAATTTCACATAGTTAGGAGAGGAAAGCTCTTAGCTTTTTCTAGAACTTCTATTTTCATCGAATTCACCACATTTTTTTTTTTTTTTTTTTTACACATTTTATATGTTATTGGAAAAAAAGTTATTTCCTTGAAACGGCATCTTAAGGTGGAGGTAAATATTTGTCATTGGAATCTGTTCATATGCAGTATGTTGAAAAATGAATCCACCTGAGCTGCTGTGCATGAACTGAAAGACTGTCTTGCATGTGTCATAATAAACTATGGAATTTGTTGGTCGAGCAATTTCTGCCACGATACAACTTTCTTCAGCTATATGTACGACAGAAACAATCCAAACATGACATTCCTACAGTGCACTGTCGCTTATCTTTTGGGATTTGTTTTTAATTTGACATTGAAATATCAAATTTAAAAGATTTTGCACTACAGAGGGTTCTCAGTTGACAACAATCTCTGCCACCGTATGTTGACCACATTTAAAGTCCTGTAAAGCAGCAGATCATCTGATGAGCTCCAGCTTTCCCAAACATGGCTGCTGTCAGCTGCAGTGATCTTCTGTGTGTGTAAAAGTTGTCAGTTTAAGACGCGTTTTGGCAACAGTCTGCTGTTTTTACTCTCTCCCCATGGCTCTGGCAGTACCCTGCTGTTTTAGTATCTTCCCGTAGCTCGGACAGCGTGTCAAGTCTGTCTCTCTGCTGCATGTTTTAAAGTTTGGCCTGTGTGAGTGCATGAGCGTGTGCATGTCTCCGACTCCCTGCTGTTTCATTGCCCTCCTGTGCTGTTTTCCAGTTCAGTCGGTCCACAGCTACCTCTCCCTCTTCCTCTGTCCATCTCTTCTTCCACGGTTTCTCACACCTAAAATACAGAGGAAGGGATTATAAACAGTAGAAATGAAAAAAAAACAAAAACGACTTTGAAGAAACATCTGTAGTAATCAATCACAATCATGGGTTAATGTAAAAGAGACATTTTTATAATCATAACAGTTTTTTGAGAAAAAACAAAGCATTACCACATAACTTAAAATAATATCTGAGCATTTTTGTTCTGTCTTGAGCTGCATCTCTACCAACAGTCAAGCTATGTCCATCTTCCATCCATTATCTATACACCACTTAATCCTCACTAGGGGCTGGAGCCTAGCTCTGCTGACTCAGGGTGAAGGCAGGGGACACCCTGGACAGGTAACCAGTCTATCACAGGGCTACACTTAGAGACAGACAACCAAGCACACTCACATTCACACCTACGGACAATTTAGAATCACCAATTAACCTCTACATGTTTTTGGACTGTGGCAGGAAGCCGGAAAACCCAGAGAGAACCCACGCTGCACGGAGAGAACATGCAAACTCCATGCAGAAAGATCCCGGGTGTCCTCACCGGGACGTGAACCGGTGACCTTCTTGCTGCGAGGCAACAGTGCTTTTATTGTTTTTTTAAATATTAAATTCAATTCAGCTGTATTTATACAGCGCAGTTCACATATATGTCATTGCAGCGCTTAGCATTATTTGGTGAAGAACATTTAAAGTGCTGTTTTAGAATTAAAATAGTTCTAGAATCCTTCTCATAAATGAGCTCCACCTATACTAAGACATTTCAAAGCAGAATTGGTTTCTTAGTTGTGAAGTCACATGGTTCGTACTATCGGTACCTTACTACGTTAAGCGCTGTGAGATGACATATGTTGTGAATTTGCACTAAATAAAACTAAATTGAATTAAATTGGGGCTGCACGGTGGTTCGGTAGTTATCACCACCGCTGTTAGTGTTGTCTGTCTCTCTGTGTATCCCTGTGATAGACTGGTGACCTGTCCAGGTGAACCTGCCTTCACCCTGAGTCATCTGGGATAGACTCCAGCCCCCCCGTGACCCCAATGAGGATTAATTGGTGTATAGATAATGGATGAATTGAACTGAATAGACCTCGTGAAGAATCAGGGAAGAACAGGTGACTTGTAACATCCAGTCAGCAAGTGTTTGTGAATTAAACGCCTCACTCCATGAAACCCTGGCTCTGACCATCATTCAGCGACACATTGTAACCTGGACACCATGCCTTAACAGGTTCTCTGTCTTGTCTTCTTTCCATCTCTATGAAATCTCCTTGGATTCCCTCATTTTCATTTACATAATTTTGTGTGTACAAGCTGCACACATTTCAAATGTTGTTCTGTTAAAAAAACCAAACAAACAAAAAAAGGAAATTATTTGTGACTTTATTCTGTCTCCTTGTACACACTTGGACCAGAAGCTAAATCCTCTCAGGCTCTTTTATTGGACCAAAACAGAGACAGTTTGTCATTGAAATACTTTCACCCTGCTCACTGCCTCATGGACTTTTGCATGGCCACTTTCCAGCCCTGACCCCCCAGTGAAGTTTTCCTAGCCTTCAGTGTCAAATGCGTCTGTTATTTCTTGTCCACTGCTAATTCAGTCTGTTCTTGTGTTTCTGTTTAGTGTATTCCCGTAGCTTTATTATACTTATCTCTCTTCAGCTGTAGCTCTGTTTGTAGTTCAGCGAGTGATGTCTCCTGTCTTAGTTTATGTATTTTTTGTTTCCTTTGTCTCTCTTTGAGTTTCATGTTTTGGTTTTCTGTGGTCACTTTCTGTTAACTGGTCTTTAGTTCGGTTTGCTGAGTTGCTTGTTCTCCGTACCTCAGGGTCTCAGTTCTGTACTTTCACTTCTTATCAGCAGCAATGTTGTGTAATGTAAACTCTATTTTGCTGTAGAGTTTGCACCTTGAAACAGATGTTTTAATTTTATCACCTCCTCCCCAGGGTTGCAAGGAGGCTCGGTGGTTAGCACCGTTGCCTC
>NW_007579572.1:0-14252 GCF_000690725.1 Stegastes partitus | reverse complement strand
GAGAAAATTAAAAGAAAAAATACTGACATTGTAAAAAGAGAAAAAAGACATTAAGTTACAAGAGTGTGTGCTTCATTTTTAAGTGGAACTTTTTCAGAGTCTTTTTTTTTTTCAATGCAAATTCAAGTTGTTTAATTCTAAATATTTCCAGACACTCTGTGTTTTGGTTCCATACTCTTTCACTCTCAGCTGATTGTCAGCCAGGAAAGAAAATAATTTGTCTAAAAATATTTAGACAGCTCCAAACCTAGAAGAGCTACAGGTTTGTTTGGATTGTGATTTCCTAAAATTTCATCTACGTCATCCTGTCAATGATTGTTTAGGGAGGACTGGTTCCACAAGTTGCTGGTCTAACACGTACGAGGATTACTGAACTGGCAGGAGGAATGTAAAAGAAAGAGCACCACTTGCTCCAACTGTGGTGCCCCTGAGCAAACCTTTCAAACACCAACTTATCACATGAAGCCGCTGAGCTGTACGAGCCAAATCAAGAAGAAAGCCTGGCTCTCAGTGGTACTTTTCCTCACTAACTAACCAACCAATACAAACCAGTTGTTTGGAGATTTCTGCATGATTGAAACCAGTATTAAGTTAGACAAAATCCAGATCTGTTTTCATCTCTCTTGCCCCTACAGAGCTTTACTGAGAGTCTTCAGACACTGAATCATCAGGCGAAACCCTTCGAGACGACGATCTGGTAATTGCAGCAATTTTATGCTCAAGACATGATTACACAGTGCAAGACAAATCTACCAACAAGTTTTATTAGAAGACGTAAAACAGATCCTGATGCTTTGATTAAGTTTTCATGATAACAAAACTTTAAACACAAAATCAACACTGCATATTCTTGAGAAGTTACTTTTCAAAAACTACAAGAAGATGTTTGAAATGGCTTAGGCTGAGAGGTGAAATATTATGGGGTTTTGTGAACAGCTGACATGTGAGAACAGCTGCCTGAAGTGCAACAGAGAGACAACTGTAATTCATGACAGAAATATAATTAGAGTAAAGACGACGAGAGCCTGGAAGAACTCACTTCATCTGTTAATAGAACAGAGAGTAAGACAACTGATTTGCAGCTTTCAGTGTGTTTCGTTGCAAACAATCAAAAATCTTCTTTGTGTTTGACAAGCAACCCAGTTTCAGAATGAGACACTCACCTCTTATGGGTGAACGGAGTCCATCTCTGATGATAGGTGACTGTTCTCCTGAACAAAACAACAGAACAACAAACCAGAGTCAAAACACAGGACCATGTGTAATGTGGGTCTCCAAGGATTCCTCCTGATTATGATTATGCCAGATTTCCTGTTCCATTAGGGCAATGGGACAAAAGTGGAATTCAGACAAGTTTTTTTAATTTAAAGAAAAAAAAAAGTTATTTTCTCCAAATCTCTTAATTATCCTTAGTTAAGTATTTTGAAATTAGCAGAATAGAGCTTATCGAAAACATTTTAAAATACCCCTAGCATCGGCTAAAATGGAGGATTTACAGACAATATTATTTAAACACTACAGTTGATGTAATACTTTGTCTACATGATAAAAAAAAAAAACATGACAAAGAATCCATCGCAGGTCGGTTACTGGTGACATTTGGACCTGCTATAAGCAAACTCCTGTCTGTTATTCACCCCGCCTGCTACATAAGTCAGAACAGAAACTTCACCAGATCATTTTGGATAACTGGGTGATGTGTTCAGGGACCAGTCCGTGGTAGAAACCCACATGTTGGTGATTTAAACGTAGACTGAACCCTCACACGCTGCCAGGCAAACATTTAATTAAGAAGGAACTACATTTCAGTCACTAAATAGAATAAAAGAAAAAAAAAAAAAAAAAAGAACAACCCCCCATCCCCCAAAGGAAAAAAAAAAGAGCAAATGGACATTTCTAAAAGAATGAAATGGCTGCAGTTGTTGTCTGTTCAATCTTCATAGTTTGACAAATGGGCAGCCATACTGCAGTGATCCTTTAATAACTAACTTTACTAAAGATGAAAGTCTAGTTATTTTTCCGGATAATCAAACATGTCATCTGGTACATAGCTTTGACGAACAAGAATGTACTTACTAGTCATCTACATCAGCTATTAATGTAAGGCTCTTTCTGAAAATTGACTTGATCAGTGATGTATTTGAAAATTAAAATTCTCTTTACTCACAACCCACTACAAGAATCTTTTATAATAGTGAGGAAGCATAACCATACAAACTAAACACCAGAGCCAAATAATGACTCCTTTCTTCTCAAAACAGTCATGTAATTAATGTCATCTGAAAGAAAAACATGCTTTATAGGACAGCTACAGTTAAGTTACATGTTGTGCAAAAAAGAAAACATACTTTTCTTTAGCACAAATTGCAGCTTTTCTCCTGAGTACAATCCACAAAAGCTTACCTAGCACCCTTTGATTCTGGTGTCGTTTTGTTTCAGTGTCTCTAAATGTGTCTCAACATTTCAGCAATATGACCAGCCTTAATCTGCTTGTCAGTGCTACTGATACCATCAACTGTTTTGTATAGATTCATGCTGGAAGTCTGAGAAATGCGGGAAACCTCCTCAAATCTTTCTCCTTTTATAAACCTGCTCCTCAGCTCTTCCCTCTGCAGCTTTAAACCCGGTGACATCTGTGCTTTCCCCACATTCACACCATGTCCTGATCATGATGACTGCATGTCAGTGCACACTATTTTATCTTGTATAATAGATCGTAAATATTTAATCTCACAGTCATAAAACATCTCATCATGAGAGCATGTGCTGCATTTTTCACCTTGAACATAATTGAATTTATCGAAGAGCAGTATTTGGGGTGGTCAGCAGAGCATGAGGGAGTCTGTGTCTGTCTCCTTTAAAGTGACTGATAGGGGGCGCCACTATAGCTCACCTGGTTGAGCTGGCGTCCCATGTTTAGGGGCTATAGTCCCCAATGCAGTGGTCGTGGGTTCAAATCCCGCTCATGACCCTTTGCTGCACGTCCTTCTCCCCCCACTTTCCTGTCTCCCTCTCTCTATCCTATCCAATAAAGGCGAAAAAGGCCAAAAAAATATCTTAAAAAATAAAAAAGACTGATAGAGTTCCTCTGACACCCATGCCAGTGTGTGATACTTAAAATTAGGACTTGTGGCAAATATGAAGTCACAAAATAATTCTGTTAATTAAAACTGCAGAATTAGGTGGTATTGACTGGGGTCTCATGGGATTACAACACATAAAGCAGGGGTGTCCAATCCTGGTCCTGGAGGGCCACAGTCCTGCATGTTTTAGATGTTTCCCTCTTCCAACACACCTGATTCAAATGATCAGCTCATCATCAAGCTCTGCAGAAGCCTGATAACCATCCTGATCATTTGAATCAGGTGTGTTGGAAGAGGGAAACATCTAAAACATGCAGGACTGTGGCCCTCGAGGACCAGGATTGGACACCCCTGACATAAAGTAACTCAATCATTCAATTCAGTCATCAGGAGCAACACGACTGACGATGTCATAAAAAACTGAAATAAGGACCTGTGAGAAATGACAACACGTGTAGCTCTATAAGAGAGTAATTCTATCAAATAAAATAGGAATTATAAGTGTGTAAGCAAAACTAAAACTACAAGTCCATTAAAAATGGCCACAAATAAGGATAAAGAACAAGGCAAAGATAAAGTTCAGTTTATGATATGTTTTAATTGTTTAAATGAAACTGTTGCACCAACATTTCTACAGCAAGTCATATGATTAAACAAAACCAAAACAAAAGTCAAAATAATTTAAAAGCACAAACAGAAATCAATCAGTGATCAATGTAATCAAGCTCTACATGTTCTGACACAAGCAGGAGCCCAAAGTGAACGCCGTTCCTAAAACCAGCGTTAGGCCGTGAGGATGCCCAGAGGCGCCGACACACACGCTCCGCTGTAAATACACACCATGTGGCTGTGGGCGTCATCCTGCGTGTGCTCGCCCTCCTCCTCTTCCTCGTCTTTCTCCTCCTCTTCGGCCTCGCTGCTCTGTCTCTGCCCCTCCTCGTCCTCTGGCTCCGAACTCCACTCGTCTCCTTCCTGCCATGTCTCGTCGTTCTTACACTCCTCCGCCTTCACCAAATCTGCATCCACACACACACGGAGGGACAGAAACCCCCAAACATGACACGAAAGTGTTAGAGCGGCAGTCGTGACATACACTGATCCAGTTCTACAAATTCAAATAAATAGGAAGGTTCATTTTTTCCCACGTCTGCCTCCTTTAGCAATGAAAACATACAGATCTTGTAGGAGCTGAATCTGATTTTAAAACAATGGGAAGCACAAAATCAACTGTCATTTTGCACAAGGGCACTCCATGATACACAATATTCATGTTCTTTTATCATACTGCTGAAAAAACAACTTTATTTACATAGAAGTGTTCATGACAAGAATTTACAAAGAGAGCAGAGTGACGAAGCAGAAGCAGGATACCTAGAAAACCAAAGAACACACTCAGGTCATGCAAAGCAAGTTAAAGGAGACATAAGATAAAGTTAAAAGAACGACAAATCAACTTAGTAACTTTAAAATGAAATCGTCTCTACTTGCTACTGCTAAGCACAGGAACACAAAGAATTATTTCTGGGCTAAAAGGTTGTGGCTTTTAAATATTTCCACTGGCTCTAATGAACACTCACTACTGAGTATTTATGTGCAACGAGGGCTGTAGATTTTTATGGGGGCATTATTGTTGCAAAACTATTTGTCCATGCGTATGGAGAGCTGTCTGTCTGTGTCTCAATCCATGTGTCTGAAGTGACATTTGTCAATGTGTAAAAGAAGTTGTCAGTGCGAACCGGAATCTGCAAAAGTTGTCTCACAATTTGTCTGTAATCAGGCTTTCAAATGTGTAAAAAATGTGGACACGTACAAAGAGTTGTCAATGCGTACTGTCATGTCTGTCAAGTTTCTGTTTTGTGTGCAGGTTTTATGTCTTGTCTTTCCTGTTTTATTTTGAAGTCACTTCACCAGCTGTTTCTGTTCCAGCTTTACTTCCTACACCTGTCTTGTCTCACCTGTTCCCTGATTACCTCCCTACATCTGTTTCCCATCTCCCCTCATTACCTCGTGTATATCACCCTGTGTGTCTCACTGTCTCTTCGCACTTTCACAGTCTTCGTACCAGCGTTTTCCAAGTCATAGTCACAGTCTGTTTGTTACGACCTTGCTTCTGTTTTTGGACCTTGCCTTTGCCTCTTGATTTTTGGATACCTCTGCCTGATGTGACTGACCTTCTGTGTACCGAACCCTGAACGGTAATAAACCTGTCTTTTTGCCTGAACCCTATCTGTGTCGAGCATTTGTGTCCAGCTCTGTTCTGTGTGAGTTCTTGACACGTACAAAGGTATTCTTCGTTAAATGTTTTCAGCATTTGTATTCTAATACGTAGACTTTTCAACTACAAATACCTTTGTATACGTTGACAACTCTTACGTGTCCAAATTTTAATACAGATGAGCAGATTTTTTTACACATTTGAAAGCCTGATTACAGACGGACAAACTGTGAGATGACTTTTGCAGATTCCAGTTCACATTGACAACTTCTTTAACACATTGACAAATCTCACTTCGGACAAACAGATTGAGATACAGACAGACAACTCTCCATACGCATGGACAAATAGTTGTGCTACAATAATGCCCCCCATAGATTTTGTCCTGTCTCTTCAACTGAAAGCATGTAGTGAAGAGATCTTTAAGTGGCTAACACAGATATAAGCATTTTGAGATTTGAAAATGTATAATCAGTGTTTTATGTATTTCTGTATTTAGTGAAGATGTGCATCGCAGGCAAGCCCCAAACCAGTAAATAACAAATGAACTTATTCAAGATGAGATTGCTTCTATGCCTGAAGAACCTCTACAGTCTAGCTTCCAAACTTTACAAATAAAAACAAGTTCAAAGGTCACAAAATACATACAAAACTGACGACAATGTGCTTTTGTAATGCTGCAGTGAGCATTTATCTTAGCCACATCTTTACAGCCAAAGCAGGTCGGCAGCCTTCCTTCAGGCTGTTTGCAAATCTGAGGACTTCAGTTCATTACTAGAGTCTGAGAAGCAGCCTGACAGAAGATGGAAGAAATATTTCTTTACTTCTCCCTCTGGGCTCTTCTGCCCGTGTCCTGGTTTTAATGTAATTATGCTTCACATTTGAGCCTTTCAATGACGATGGACAGCTGTCAGAGCGCTGAGTGCCCCCAACTGATGCTCATCCAGCAGAATTTGACCTTTTTGTGACATTTCAATCTTTAGTCAGGTATGTTTTATGTTTTGTGGTTGTTGCTGCTCACATAAAGCCCCATTTACTTCAGTACTTTTATTACCTCTTGCACTTAAAAACGTTGCGGAAGTAAATTTTTTTCTTTTTGTTTGTTTGAATTTTAATGGGAAAGTTTTCTGTAAAAGTCCCGCAGCATGCAAATAACAGGAAAGGTGCTTCTTCGAGCTTCTGAATTACACACTGTACACATGGCTACAGCAGGCTCCAGCCTACAGGCATACAATCAAAAAAAGTCATAAAGGTTTCACAGTGGATCCAGGTGGGAGTTGCTGGAAGCATGGCTGATGGCGAATGCTGTAACATCACAATGTTACAAAACTCCTGATGGCTCATTTTCAAGGCAGACTCTGTAAATGCAAGCTGTGTGTAACTCTCTGTGGACTGAGCATGTTCATACATTCATGGTAATCACATGTGCAGCACCTAGAGCTGCTGTCTAACCAAACAAAAGACATGGAAGTCTCACTTTCTACAACATGGGACCTTTCACTACTTCTGTAAATGTGTCACCTGTGGCGGTAATGTGTTGTGGGTCTTCTGTGATCTGCTCCAGTCTACCCAGTAAAGCCTCGATGTTGGCTTTAATCTGAGTCAACTCCGACTTGATCGCCTGAAGCTCTGTTCCTTTCACTGCTGCTGGAGAGAGAGAGACAGAGAGGGGAGATGTCAGTGCCCTTGTTCTTATTAATAAGTCCGCAAAGAGTGCAGTTACATTCCAAAAATTCTGACTCCTACAAATATGATTTTTTAGTGACTTTTTTTGAGAACTATTCTGAGATCCTATTTTTCCGGCCAGGAATCTAACAGTGGTCCTGACCAAACCAAACACTTCAAAACTAACCATATTTGTTTAAATAGCTTCCCATTTTATTGTCACTTGTTGCTGTCACTCACCATTCTGGAGGTACTTCGACTTAAATTTTGTTCGTAAGCATTTAAAAACAGAAAATCAACTTGGAAAGGGGAATATATATATATATTTATAGCTCCTCTTCTCCGGAGGCATGATTGCCCTCAGAGTTACGTCCTATTGTCTCAAAGAGGGCTGTAAATGATGATTCTGGTGTAAACATCTGACATGCAGATGTTCTATTTAGGTAAATGTTTTGAGTTAGCTGTCTTCTCTCTTCTTCTCTTCTCTACTCGTCTTTTTTGGTTAGTTAGTCTTCTTACATGGTCTTCTACCATATTTGCAGCTATGAGAAAGAGTCTCTGAATTCTCTGTGTGCTGCTCTGGAATGCAATAACTTAATGTTCTGTTCCTTAGTACGCTACACTTTGGCATGAAATAATCCCTTTTTTTTCTTTCTTTTTTTTTCTTGTAAATTCTCATCAATAAAGCCAAATTGATTGATTCAGTGTTGAAAAAAAAAAAAGAATTTTGCAATCAACACAGTCAACCACAAGATCTTTAGTCAGGTTGGACACAGGCTTTTAATCCTAAAGATATTGGATTGCATTGAGATTGGGACTGCCATGATACATGTGTCCATTTTTATTCAAGACTATTTGCTTCATCGTCAAGCATCAAAGACTTCCAAGTTAGTGGACAAAATAAAATGGGGAACCCGTGGGTGTCATTTCCTCCCTTGAGATGCTTTGTGAGGCCTTTAAGGCAGCCGCCCTGCGTTGTTGCTTGCTTGTGGGTCTTTCTGCCTCCAGCAATGTCTTCAGTGAATGAAAAACACACATGCCCAGTTGGAAATTAATCATTCGGTAACATTTCATTCCTTTGCCTTATAAAGTCTTTTCTTAGACGTAAAATCCAGAGTGTTGATGAGTTAGCTGAATGTTGTGATGGGAATTCTGTCCACCAAGGGAAAAACTCTGTGAATTATCCACTTTGCTTTTCTTTTGGGGCCTTACAGGCCATCGAGCTTTCCATTCTTTCTTTTTGAGCAACTCAGTCTTCGCAAAATTACATTCCTCTGTGACTACAGTAAACAACATTCTCAATTCTATTTTGAAGGAAACGTATTTTTTGCCAGATTACATTTGTTTGTGACATATCACACGTACATCAAATGTATGTTTCTAATCAACTTATCTTTGCCATCTATTTTATTGCTTTAGTGTTGCTCTTTTTCTGCCAAACAATCAGATATTATAGACGGAACAGGAGTTGTTACCTTGGTAACCAAAAAAATAAAAAATAAAAAATGTAGTGGAAGCCTTAAACATGTGGTTGAAGGGTCATATTTTAACCCAAAGCATGATATTTTCCTGAACTTAAGCATGTAGTTTTGGTGCCTAAACCAGTACACAAGTGAAAAATGACAATAAAAAACGACTTAACTAAACTAAATTCTGAGGCTGATTCTCTCTTGTCCATTACAAGACACAAACTGTGGTGCTCTGAGTGAAAGTTTGGTTGCTGGTTTATATATAATTGCATTTCCTTCAAGAAGTAATTGAGACTGTATTTTCATTGTATGAGATCATCGTTTTGTGGAGACAGACCGTATCGTATAGTTGATTTGGCCACTCCTAAAGGTTCTGCTATCTCTGATTAGGTTGGTTTAATTTCTTCGGCCTAATGATGCACTCCTTAACTTGCACTGCAGCGTCTTTGAAGTGTATGTTGAGAGCTTCCATGAACACTGAAAAAATTTTCTCTTGAAATAAAGTCCAGACCTTTTTATATCATTAATTTGGGGCGGCTGTGGCTCAGGTGGTAGAGCGAGTTGGTCGATGATCGGAAGGTCGGCGGTTTGATTCCACCCTGTAACCTGTTTCATGGTTGTTGTGTCCTTAGGCAAGACACTTCACCCACCTTGCCTGGTGTGAATGCGTATGAATGGATTGTTTGAGGTGGTGGTCGGAGGGGCAGAATGGCAACCACGCCTCGGGCAACTGTGGCTACAGTCGTAGCTACCACCACCAGAATGAATGTGTGTGAATGAATAATTGACAGTGTACAGCGTCTTTGAGTGTCTAGAAAAGCGCTATATAAATCTGATCAATTATTGTAATTAATTAATTAAATAATTTGTTGTGAACTTTGAAAAAATAGACCACACCTGACCATGAAACTGCTAATCAGTTAAATGTCGAATTACTTAGCTTCTGTTAAAAAAAGGGAGACTGTCAGGGAATGGGGTTTTGGCCTGTGTTGATTCTTGTCCTGCAGGTGTCCACCAGAGGGCGTCCTAGAGAACTCTGCTCTGCTGGGGCTTATTCCCTGCAGGTGTGTTGTCCACACACCTGCAGTTCATCAGTCTTGTCACTCGTGGATAAAACGAGCTGTCACCAGTTACTCAGTGCCTGAGTGTTGACCCATGTGGTGACTTCAAGCCACTTGCCGAGTTTTCCTCTTGTGTTTCCTCGTGCCTCCCTCTGAGCTTCCGAGTGACTGTCTCTTCTTCTTTGAAGATTTTTTTCCTGTGTACCCGCTCTATGTTTGTGCTTCCCACAGCCAATCTGCGTCAGACCCGAGTCTTCTCCGTTGCTCCCTGGATTATCTGCTCACGACCGGTAACACTCCTGCCTTTTCCTCATTCCTCTGCATCGACCACCGTACAGCCTGCCCGCCCCAGCCGTCTACAAGACCTTCACTGATGTTCAGGCCTGGTTCAACCTCATCATTGCACATTTCCAGTAACTGTAATAAACCTCATTGTTCTAACTCCTCTTCTCCTGAGTGTCATTCTGCATGTGAGTCAGAAACATCAACAAAACCATGACAGGGACTTTGTAGAAAAAAAAAAAAAGACTAATTCCTGTAATGTAATGCAAAATTGCTGTTGAACCCTTTAAAGCTACACTTCAATCTCATCTTAACACAACTGGCTGGACATCTGGCAGGACTTTTGGTTATATGGTGAACATTTAGAGGAGAAACCACAAACTGTTGGCTCTTTGTTGTGAGCTTCCAAAAAAGGACGCGGCGCAGAAAAAAGAAAAAAAAAAAAACTTTCATTTTGATAATACTTTCTCAAAACATTGGAAAAGCAAGTTTGATGAGTACACGGAAAGACATTTGAATCAGTGACATGAAACTGCTTTGTGAGCGCACAACTCAGCAAAAAACCACAACAAAACCTTCTGCTGGAACAGAGAGGTTCAGGACCAAGTCAAATGTGAAAGGAGCTGACGGGGCGTCAGCATCTCTCTTCAGATCCGCAGTCTGAACACAATTTGGATTGAATGTTTAATGAGCAGAATGCAAAAATAAAGTGACAACAGCCACCCTGATGTTTGAACCTTCTGCTGACATGTAAACACAAGACTTGAAAGACAGATGAAGAGGAGATTTGGGTCAGAAGGGTGGAGTTGGTGAAAGTCAGAAAATTATAAGAGAAGAGGAAGCGAACCATGCAGACAGAAAGACAGCCGATGGTGGATTAGATCACAAAACTGCACTGTTTAGATTCAGTTTCCTTTACCTTTATTTGATCAGCATTCATTGTAATTGCTGCTTGTAGCAGTTAATGGTATTGTTAAAATCATCTAAACTGATTCTATAGCTTATTAAATACGACATTTTTCTATCAAAATCCCATCTTTGGTGCACATTTCTACACCAATGTTATCTTATAAGATGTTCTATTTATATAAATGTCCCCACATATAGAGGTGATGGAGATGATCGAAATGTGTTTAACAGTTTCAACAAGCCGAAAAAAAGGGCAAATAATTTAGCTTGACTTGGTTTACTCTAGTATTATACAGAAAAATGTTTTTGCCAATAACTTATTCAATTTAGTGACATAGAAAATGTGCTGATTTAATTATGCTGTTGTACTGTTGGGGTATTTTACAGGGTACTTTACAGATACGTACATGCTGTAGCACTCTGGTACTGTGTACTTTCTATTCTTTATTTTCTCTGATGTCTTGTAAACCCTTACATCCTCAGCATCAATGCATGCATGACGCAACAATCCAAACTCCATTCATTCCATTTTTACATCTAGACAAGGTGGAACTCACATCTCTGTTTGTTGCCGTTGCTGGTGGGGAGGACGGAGGCATTACGTGCCAACAGTTTGACTGGCAGAGATTTGACCCGTCGTAACAGCGGCACCGCCACTCGCGGACGTTTGACTGGCACCACCCGAGGAACCGGAGATACCCTGCCATGGTACTCAAACAACCTGAGAGGAAGGCAGGGGAAGGGAGGAGAGGGGGAGAATCAGAGAAAAGAAAAAACAGAAGGGGAGCGTTGAAAAGGACGGAAACAAGGACAGGACAAGAGGCATTTGGAAAAATCCGAGAAGCAAAATGGGAGGAAAGACAATGAGAGAAAGAATAAAACCAGGATATAAGAATTATGGAGAGGATTGGGAGGAGACTTAATAGGAAGGAGCTGAGGAGAAATAAATGAAATGAAAATCACCATTTGTTGATCAATAAAGAATGACTTTCAAAGATGCCAAACATTTACATTTACATACGTTTAATCTGTAACCAAAAATAAGTTTTGGAAGAATTGCATTGCTGCCTGTTTTTTTCTTTCTTTCACTAACACAATTACGATCACAGTTATTAATATGGAGGGTATTTTTCTGAATTGTCCACTGGCAACTGACACAATTTTCAGAATTATGCTTCTGTGCTCCACAACAGCGGATTTTAAATAAAACAACCAGAATGTGATAAAGACTTTGCTAGAAAACATGTAAAACAACAACAACAACAACAAAAAGAACAAGATTCTTTGGACAGCTGGACCCCAGATTCATTTGTTCCAGAATGATGGAGACAGGATGGTGAAGGAAAGGAAGGGCTCACAGTACATCATCCGTCAAACATGGTGGCGGCGGTGTTGTGGCATGAGTATGTATGGCTGACTGTGGAACTGAGCCACTGGTGTTCATTGATGATGTGACTGCTGACAGAAGTAGCAGGATGAAGTCTGAGAAGCATAGATGCTTTGTGCCCAGATTTAATAAAGTCTGGTAAAACTGATAAGATAGCCATCCGCAGTACAGGTGGACAATGACACAAAACATACTGTGAAAGCAATCCAAGACTTACGAAATGAAATGAAATGAAAAATACTTTACTTAAAGAAAGAAATGAAATGTTCTTAAATGGCCCAGCTGAACTTTTTTTACTACTTATTGAAGGCAGATCTTGAGGCAGAAACTCTCAGAAACAAGCAGCACCTGAAGGCAGCTGCTTTAAAGGCCTGGAAAAGCATCCAACGGGAGGACAGTCAGCATGTTTTCAGACCCAGGATTTGCATCAAATATTAAAAATAAGCTTTATGTTTGCAATTACACTAGCTTGTAAAAAGGGAAGGAACCATGTAAAACAGGGATTGCTTAATTTCAAATGAATTCTGGTTGTAAACAGAGGCAAACTGATAGTGGTACTGTCCAAATATTTATAGACCTGACTGTATATTATTTGGTTTTCTTTCTTTTTGGTCTCCTTTCCTTTTTACTTTTCTCCTAATGTTAGTGTTTCTGATGCCCACATGTAGGGCTACGATTAATCCCAGTCAACAGTGCCAAAGCACTGATTTTATTAAATTAGAGAAAAATTCTTCAAATTGTACTTGTGCTGCATGCATGATACACTAACGGTGTGCTATTTGGCAGTGATTATAAAATAACATAATCAACTTTAGTTTGCGTTCTTGCAGAAAATAATGCAAACTGCATAACAGTAGTCAAAAGGTAAACATATGTTTGACCTCAAAGTTGCTCACAGGTGCAGTTAAACCTAACCATCGTGCAAACAGTTCCTGCTTCCTGTCTCAACCTCATCATGTGCTGGTATTTACAGTGATCACAGCTTCCTCAGCTCCTATTACCTACTGTCTAATAGCACTTTCTGCACAATCAATTGATTTCAGGTTGTAGCTCAGACTTGCTGTGAACTACGATGTGTGTCACAAAAGTTCCAGGACTGATGTTACAAAAGATATATTTCAAACCCAAACTACAAACTACCAGTTTTCCCCTTCAGATGATCAACCAGCATGTCTACAAGGAGATCCTGCAGTGTTTGCTTCGTTCAGTGAAGAGGCGAGAGTTGTGGCAGGACAAGTCGTGGCTGCTTCACCATGACAACGCGCCTGCTCACAATGTTCTGAGCATCCGACAGTTCCTGGCTTAGAAGAACGTCGTCGTGCTGGAGAACCTCCCTACTCACCCCACCTGGCTCCGTGGGATTTCTTCCTCTTTCCCAAGCTCAAGGGGGTCATCAGGGGGACCTGTTTTGAAGATGTGGACGAAATCAAGTGCATGGCGGCGTGGCAGAGAAGGCTGGGACAGTGTGTTAGACTTCAGGGGGATTACTTGGAAGGGGAAACTTGTAGTTTGTAGTTTGGATTTGACATATATCTTCTGTGACACCAGGCCTGAAGCTTTCCTGACACACCTCGTATGTCAGGAGCTTCTCAGGAGAAACAACAATTTGGACGCAACTCGAGTGGCTGTGCATTAATTATGTTGCTTACTAGCTGTAATTTTTGCTCTAGCAGCGCAATGCAAAAAAAACATCAGATTCACACTTTAATACATCGCTAAGAAACAGGTAAAACCCAATTCAGCTATAGAACCTAAACAGGAAATTAGTATGTATGACAAGTTTTCGTGCTCTTCATTGTCTGCCATTCTCCTGCATGATGGTACATGGTGCTTGGTTAGTGACCATCGGCTGCACACTACTTTTCATGGTGCATTGTGGGATATTTTGAGTGCACTATATAGGGTGTTATAACAGTTGTAGTTGTAACTTAACATTCGGACAACAGTACAGATGGCCAACACTCTATATAGTGCACTATACATAGGGTGTAGTGAGTGATTTCGGAGACAGTCCATATTTGTTGAAGGTTGACCCAGAGAGCAGTGAGGAGCGAAACTGACTGACAGCCTGAATTCACTCTGCCCGCTGAACTTTGACTTTGACTTTGAAAATCTTTAATGTCCCCGGAGGGCAATTTGGTTTGCAGCAAAAGTTAGAATCACACAGTAAATCTCACATGG
>NW_007579571.1:145857-154798 GCF_000690725.1 Stegastes partitus | reverse complement strand
CTCTAGTCTGTAGTTTAGTAATCTTTATTTATCACTTTGAAACTCAGTGTTCTTTAATTAAAGTTTCTTCTGGACTCACACGTTGACTTCAGGTGGAGAACCAACATGAGCGCCAGCTGTCCAAACTCCCACCATCCTCCGATAAGACGTCCCCCCGTCCAATCACTGCGCTCTGATAAGACGTCCCCCCGTCCAATCACTGCGCTCCGATAAGACGTCCCCCCGTCCAATCACTGCGCTCTGATAAGACGTCCCCCCGTCCCATCCAATCATGTCACGGCCTGGGTGTATAAAAGTTGGTGGACCAGGAGGAGGGCATGATCGAGCCATGGCCTTCCTGTGGATCCTCTCCTGCCTTGCCTTCGCCGGCGCCGCCTATGGTGAGACTCTCTGTTTACCCAGCATGCATCAGTCACACAGTCAGCGATTAGTAGCTATTATATGGATATCTAACCATTCTGTGAATCGATGAATCCGCTTAAGTATTCTTTAATAAAAACAGTCTAAGTTCTGTGATTTCAGCTTCTTCTGGGTGAATGTTTTCTGGTTTGGTTCCTCTGTGACGGCAAACCGAACGTCTTTGGTACAAACAAGAGAAAAAACGACTGAGTGTCTGATCTAGAAAAAAACTGACCGACTGATCAAACAAGAAGAAAGAAGTAAAATCTGTCATAAACAACAACAAAACAGTATAAAGATCAGTAACAATAACTCATCCACTAGTTTGGATCATTATCAATCACTGATTGATCAGTGTCAGTGTTGAGCTTCTAATATTCAGAATAGAATCGAAACAAAAACATCGTTCCTCATGTTGTTTGGTTGTTCTGTTTGTTGTTATTGATGATGTCATAATGATGTCACCAGGCTGCGGTAGCCCCGCCATCCCCCCCGTCGTTTCCGGATACTCTCGTATCGTCAACGGTGAGGAGGCGGTGCCTCACTCCTGGCCCTGGCAGGTGTCCCTGCAGGTAAACAAACGAACAAGCAAGCAGAGCCAGGTGTGTTGATGTCATGCTGACGTTGTTGTTGTTGTTGTTGTTGTTGTTGTTGTTGCTGTGTTTCAGGATTACACTGGCTTCCACTTCTGCGGTGGCTCTCTCATCAGTGAGAACTGGGTTGTGACTGCTGCTCACTGCAATGTCAGGTAAACTCACCTGTGACTCACCTGAGCTCTATCCTCAGCTACACACAAATCATCCTATTATGTTAGAAACTGTGAATGATATTATTTATATTGTTGAATGTCAGTTTGCTCTAAAGGTGTGAGACGTGTGACACCTCCACACCTGTCGAACTAAAAAACAAACCAGCACTCAGTGAATTCGTTGAAGATGAACCTCGTGTGGGATTCAGGTTAGCGCCGCTGACTCAGTGGTTAGCACCGTGGCCTCACAGCTAGAAGGTCGGCCGGTGAGGACACCCGGGATCTTCCTGCGTGGAGTCTCCATGTTCTCCCCGTGCAGCGTGGGTTCTCTCCGGGTTCTCCGGCTTCCTCCCACAGTCCAGAAACATGCTGAGGTTAATTGGTGATTGTAAATTGTCCGTAGGTGTGAATGTGAGTGTGCTTGGTTGTCTGTCTCTAAGTGTAGCCCTGTGATAGACTGGTTACCTGTCCAGGTGAACCTGCCTTCACCCTGAGTCAGCTGGGATAGGCTCCGCCCCCCATGACCCTAGTGAGGGTTAAGGTGTAGAGATGATGGATGGATGATCCTGGCTTGGAGTTTCAGAGAATAAAGAACAGAGTGTGTGCAGGTGTTTCCGGGTGTCTGATGTTTCTGTGGTTTTCTGAGCAGGACTTCCCACCGTGTGATTATCGGAGAGCACGATCGCTCCTCCAACTCTGAGGACATCCAGACCATGAGTGTTGGCAAGGTGGGTGACAACCAGCATCCTGTTTAACGTTTATCATCCAGACTGGGTCTGCAGGTATCTGTGGTTCATTCAGTCCAAAAGAACATCTCAGATCTCCACGTCTTCCTTCTTCTCTGCCTTCTTGTGTTTCTCATCACAGAAACCTACATTCATACTTAAATATCTGCAGCTCAACTCTGACTGGTTGTAGTTCCAGTTTAATCCTGACTCCTTATAATTCTAGTTCCAGTTCCTCTGATTCACTTCAACGGATCTACGTTGTGATCTTAGATTCTTAAATGGGTTTGAACTGGTCAGAATGATGCTGGAGGATCTCAAACTGGAACTCTGCCTCCTGAGAATGTGATGACAGATGTGTCCAATCAGAGCTGTGATTCAGTGGCATGATGCTGCAGATCGCTGGAGTTAGAAGCTATGAGGAGTGGGAGGGGCTTGTTGTTCCACATCTGGCAGCTGTGTTGCCTCCAAGTCAGAGCAGTGAGGACCAAGTTCTAGGAAGTTGAACCTCAAGTATCTGAGGAGAATTTTCTCCACATCACATGTCGATGTTCTTCCAGGTGTTCAAGCACCCCAATTACAACGGCTACACCATCAACAACGACATCACGCTCATCAAGCTCGCCAGCCCCGCCCAGCTCAACATCCGTGTTTCTCCCGTGTGCGTGGCCGAGACCGGAGACAACTTCCCCGGAGGCATGAGGTGTGTGACGTCTGGCTGGGGCCTGACCCGCTACAATGGTAAGAACACCTGCTGCACGGGCCAATCAGGGAGCACCTGCAGCACGGGCCAATCAGAGTCAAGTTATCATTATTTTAAACCCCATATGACTGATATTACAAATTTACTCAACAAGTTAAAATATTAATGTTCAGACCCTACAGTGTTAAATTTAAAACAGATTAAGCAAATGAACTTAGATAATAAGGCTGAGAACCAATCATACGATTTACACTAACAAAGACTAATTTGGAAGTTCTATGTATAAAACTTCTGTAAAATTCCACATCACAGAGACGCCTGCAGTGCTGCTAAAGAATCTAAATGATGAAACAAACACAACATCGGTTTGTTGACATAACTTTAGCTTCCTCTTTAAATGCTGCAACAGACTACTTCCTGGCAGCTTGTTGTCCTCGCTGATACTGAACTTAGTTTTCAGGTGGATGCTGACCTTCAGTCACTTATTGCATAACAGACTTGACCGTCCAACTCCTGCTGTGTTCCACACCCGAAAAAATTATGTTTGGACCCAACAAAAAGAAGCTGACACAACATTTTGGATCAATCTTTTGAGGTCAGACAACTTCTAAGGAGATAACGTTGAGCCAACCAACTACACGGAGTTAGAGGAACTGGCTTTTCCACTTCTGTCAAAGGTGTTTTTAATTAGCTAATGAGTGGCACCATAAACACACTAAGCTATTCCAGCTAGGATTTTTATGTTATTTAAAAGGATTTTAAGTACCGTGTGCTCAATAACCATAGTTATGAGTAAATGGTGAATGTTCTGCACGTACAGAGAGCCTTTCTACCTCAGTGCTACTCAAAGCGCTTCACACTGTTTCTCATTCACCCATTCACACTCATTCATGCACCAGCGGTGACAGAGCTGCCATGCAAGCTGCTGCCTGCCATCGGGAGCAACTTCTGGTTCAGTGTCTTGCCCACGGACACTTCGGCAGTGAGCCGCCGAGTACAAGTTCTTAAATTGGAAATTTAAAAAAAAATGAAGTTGCTGTGGTGTTTAGTAAGTTGAGGGAGGGAATCCTGACGTCAAGGTTAAGAAAAATTAAGTTACGTCAGCTGGAATTTGGATAATTTTATCTCTACAACGGGAAAAATCCTTTTGGTTAACATGTGAATATCTCGCTAAAAGTGGTGACAAAGGGTCTCAAGTAGACACTAATCCAGTGTGTTTGGCCTCTTATGGGGCCACCAGGGGGAGCTGTAACCAAGGGAGCAGTCTGACCACTGGGGGCAGTATAGAGCACAGCACCACAGTTGATGTGTTTTTGTGTTGCAGCTGCTGACACCCCCGCCCTCCTGCAGCAGGCCGCCCTGCCTCTGCTGACCAACGATGAGTGCCGCCGTTTCTGGGGCAGCAAAATCACCGACCTGATGGTCTGCGCCGGCGCCTCCGGAGTCTCCTCCTGCATGGTGGGTAGAGCCTCGGTCAGAAGAAGTAGCGCCCCTCAGTTTGTATCGTCCTGCTCACCTCTGTGTTGTCTTTCAGGGCGACTCTGGCGGTCCTCTGGTCTGCCAGAAGGCCGGAGCCTGGACTCTGGTGGGTATCGTGTCCTGGGGCAGTGGGACCTGCAGTACCTCTATGCCTGGTGTCTACGCCCGCGTCACTGAGCTGCGCTCCTGGATGGACCAGATCATTGCTGCCAACTGAGCATGTCAGACAGGAAAGCTTCAACCTGATCCTGAATAAAACCCAGAAACTCTGAGACTGAGACTGGTGTCGTTTGTTCACTCTGAGCTCTGATAGTGGTTCATACTAAACGTCTTGTGTTTGTCTCTGAGATGGAGCGCTGCTCTTCTCCTTCATACCTCTGAGTCTGTTTCCTTTTAACACTTTGTCACTGATTAAATGACCAACAATCATCACAAATGTCCTTTTTTACTCATAACAGCAGTAACTACACCATTCTATCTCTTAAACAGCTCTGAACTGCATCAGTTCTCAACAACAGCATTTTTTCTGAGTGGAACAGCAGAATATTTCCTCTAATGAACAGAAACTAATCATTTATTAAGACTATATTGAAAATTCAGGCTCCGAAGTAGAAACTTAAAGAACCAAACTGAGTCCAGCTGTGGTTCCATCAGTCCACCTGCATGAACATGGTTCTACAAGGAGCTGAGAGCAGCAGAACCTTCTCAGTTCTGGACCGTTGGACTGTGTCTATCTATGTCTGCATCATGGCTCCACATGGAGAAGACCTGAACAGAGGAGGAGAAACATCTGACTGAGAGACTGGACAAAGATGGAAAAGGATCCAGAAGATCAGTGAGCAGCTAGAACCCAGTGCAGCCCAGTGTGAGCAGGAACCAGGAGGTCCAGAAGGAGCCACAGCAGCACTGATCAGGGCTGCAGTGGTCGTCCTCCTACAATGACTCCACGGACAGTCAACTACTGTCACTATGGAGCTGTGGACACCAGACAAAGGCAGCTGCTTCAGACTTGGCACAGGGCTGATCAATGGAGACCAGAGTTAGTGTGAAGCTCACACAGTGTGAAGGACACTTCAGAACATCAGCCTCTATGGACGGAGGAGCAGAACTAAACCTGGCTGCTGCTCACAGCTAAACTTCCACATCAAAGTTCACCAGAGAACATGAACAGAAGCCTGATGGATGCTGGAGAACATCCTCTGGTCAGATGGAGATCAATGTGTTGGGCTCACATGGAGTCCAGATGTTTGGTGTGAACCTGACCAGGACCACCACAGTGGATGCATGGTCCTGACAGTGAAGCACGGAGGTGGCAGCATCATGATGTGGGGCTGCATGAGGGCAGAAGGTGTTGATGACGTTTCTAGAAGCTCCATGAATGTCTGAGGATGAACCAGGATACTGGCTGACCAGATGAAGAAGAGGAACATTCCAGCAGGAGAACATCCACAGAACAACATCATCAGGAGCTTCTACACCAGAACCAGGTGGAACCAGGACCTGGACAGTGTGAGTCCTGGTCTGAGTCCACCAGAAGCCCTTTGAGGTGTTTTCCAGAGACATGGAAGTGCTCCTTTTGTTGTGTTCTGTACTAAACATCGGCGCAAAACACTTATTCCAAATATACAGACCTAAAAAAGGGGAAAAAAGTAATTTAAAGAAATGCATCAGCTGCTGACATGTGACCTGTTCTCTTGAAAATCAACTTCGACTCCTAATTCCTTTCTATGTTAAAACGTTATCTGACATATGTAGGGGTGGTTTCCATGGAAACGATCTCTTGTCTTTACCTGTCTTAGATGTAACTCGACACTGTTGCTTCTTCTACAATGTGAAGTCTGTGCAGCTCAGCACACCAGCTCACCTACACATGTGCTCACTGTAAAGACTGTAATATCAGAGTGCTTCAGCCCAATGTTGGAACCACAAGAAAGTTTCACCTGCAGCTGGCAGGATCCGTTCTGTCTGAAGCTCGGGGTGTCTGAGTCTGTTTCTGAGACTGTCATCAGTCTGAAGCTATAATGAGTCTTCCAGCAGATAAAAACACCACATTTCCCAAGTTAGAACCTGGGTTTGCATGGAGGTCTGTTCAGGATCAAACATTTGGGGAATAAAGGGAGCTGTACTCTGTGATGGAGGTCTGCATCTTGGTGTGTTCAGCACCTAGCTGGAGTCAGGCTGTGGTAGCTTAGCTTAGCATAAGGCTAGGAGGTGAGCGAAACAGCTAGCCTTGCTCAGGCTGTTCAAAATATTTCTGCCTCCATCTTTAAAGCTCACAAACGGATTCTCACGAATCAGCAGGTTCAGAATCACTCACACAAACTCTGTGGATTTAAACATGTATTTTTTCTCAGCAGAGCACATTTAAAGATCATCGACATGTTTCCTGTCAGCAGCATCCTTCTTTCTGCTGTCAGGTGACTCTTCAGGTACGCCGTGGCGGGCAGGCGTGGCCGACTCGGCGGCAGTAGCAGATGGCGTTGAAGAAGCGGCAGTAGCAGGTGTCACAGGGGTCGCAGCAGGGCAGCGGGTAGCCCAGACAGGACTGCTGGTGAGGGATGCAGCGACGCGGCGAACGCATGGCCCGACCCTGCAGCTGCAACGCTGCCGACGCATCCTGCAACACACGGAGACAACAGGTGGATCCACAGAACAGACGGTTCTGCACTTTCACTGTGTGTAATTAAGGGCTACCATCCCATCACAGGGGGAGCAAAACCGGACTGCTGGTCCGAAAACTGCACCTCATCATAGGAGCCTCCGTCCATCAGGAAGTGATCCTCCACCGAGTCTTCGGGCAGGAGGGCGGGGTCATGTACAGGGTCAGGGGCGTGGCCTCTCTCTGCAAAACACACACCTGCTGCTCACCTGAACTCCATCATTGCACACCAGCTACGGAGCTCAGTAACAAACGTGATGACATGCAAAGCGAACAAACAGCCGAGCTCAGAAACATGAACTCCGGCTGACGTCTGACACGTCTGTGGAAGAAGCAGGACAAAGATTCAAGTGTTTGGATGATTCCTTCACAGAGTCTCTGGAGACTCAGACTAAATGATAAACCTTCACTTTACAAGTGGATGTAAACTTCATTTCATGACTGTGCAGTTGTTAGGGATGTTCTGATCCAATCTGAAAGGCCAGGACCAACTGGTCTTATCTGAGCCTGACCTGTTTACATCTGCTGTCACACAGGTGTCATGAAGAGAGAACACAGTCGCTGTGAGGCTACGCCAGATCAATAATCACCATAACACACACTGATCACAGTGAATATTAGAGCTGGACTTTCAGTCACCAGACTCATGGGTTGCTCTTCAGTCAGCTCTGCTCCACCTGTCACTGATCCACACAGTCCTGAACACCTGAGTTCTGGTTGGAGGTCCTGAACCTCCTCAGAGTCTCTGTCATGGTCCCGCTGCTGCTAAACACCCACAATGCTCTCTGCTGCCACCAGGAGCTGTAGTGTGTAGACGCCTCCTCTGGTCTCTACAGGACTAAACAGGAAGACGTTTGTGGTTCCCTCAGATGCTCAGCTGAAGAAGAACAGACAGAACCGGTGGAACTCTGTCTGACCTCATGATCCAGGTTTACCTGTAACATCAGAGCCAATAAACTAAACAACAGAACCGATCATCTGCTTTTAGGAACTGAGCTCAACTTTTAACTCTCTCACCTAAAACCTGCAAACACTTGTTTCATTGTTCATGAAGTTTCTGGTGACAGACAACAGAAACAGTCCCTGCAGTGACAGGTGCTCAGGTGACAGAGGACGGACAGGTGCTACTGACCCATGTCGGACAGGTAGGAGGTGTCGGTGCGGCGGCCGGCGGCTGGAGCGTCGTCCAGCTGGATGTTTCCATGAACCAGAGACGAGGAGAGCCTGAGCAGACTGAAGGAGCAGCAGCAGAGCAGCACTGAGCCAAACATCCTGCTGCTGACAGGAGAAGAAGAATCTGCACCGGAACTCCCACAATTCTCAGCTTCTCCACCAGGAACCTGCCAGGAACAAACACAGGCAGCTTCATTCACTACAACCGTCATTTCATACACAGCAGTTTCCAAGTCATGAGCTCCAGGCTGAACATCTCTGGAAACAGATGTTCAACCTGGAGCTCATGTCGTCTCCTCGTCCTGCAGATGTTCAACATTCTTCATGTTCCTGCCGTCTCCTCTCTGCTCATCGGCCGTAGAAAGATGTTCCACCATCAGTAGAAAGATGTTCCACCATCAGCTGAATGTATCTCCACCAACTGGCTCCTCTGGTCTCTGGTTCTGATCCGTGCTGCATCCATTCATTGATCCAGTAGGATGGATTCTCCTTCAGTCTCTCTGAGGAAACTCTGGCTGCAGTGGAGGATCAGACCCAGGAGGAGGAAGGTTCTGGTGCTACAGGATCAGAACTGGGAGGGTTCTGGTTCTGGTTCTACAGGATCAGAACCGGGAGGAAGAAGGTTCTGGTTCTACTGGATCAGAACCAGGAAGATAACTGTAGATGATGTATAACTTTATCAGTTCTGGTGATAAATGATTTGGTCTCTATGATTCTTCAGAACTCTTCCATTGAAGGGTTCGGTTCCATTCAGGTCCGTTTCTGTCGGATCTTTGCTGCTGTGATTCTAAAACCAGAACATTTGAATTTCACTTATGACTCAGTTTATTTTTCAGCACAAAAAACCTCAGTCGGTGTTTTATTCTTCAGGAACTGAACAGAATTAAATCTGGTCCGGTTCAGAAAGCTGCTCCTTGAAGAACCAGCAACAAGCGTTTCTCTGATCCGACCCGATTCATCATCTGACACATGAACAGAGCATCTGGACCATTCATTCACTGATATTAGACGAACCGTCCTGCAGCACGGGAAGGGAAAATCACACACACACACAC
>NW_007579571.1:138013-144897 GCF_000690725.1 Stegastes partitus | reverse complement strand
ACACACACACACACAGGCATGTGGAGGTTTTGTGTTAAATGTGCTCACAAACATATAAATCAACCAGATCCAGACAACAAACTAAATCCATCAATAACTGAAGAACACAGACTAATATTCAAACCAGCTTCTTTTCTCTCATCTGAACTCGACAATATTTGATATATTTATGTATTAATTAGAGATTAAAAAAAGATATTTCAGAAGCACTTTACTTCAGGTTAGAATCAGGTTTACTCGATAAAATTCAGATGACAATCTTAGAATAAAGTCTATGGTTTGAATTCTTTCCACAGAGTTCTGAGGTCCGTACGGAGACGGTACCATGAGCTGCTGCCTCTGATACGATGTCTGTGCATTAAAGTGAAGGAAGGAGACTCACCTGATGCTGCGACGATTCGCTGTTTGTGTCTCTGACGAATGACGGACGTTTAAAAAGCCTCCACCAGCCAGGAGGTCACGTGACCTGCTGTCGGCGGGGGGTGGTCCTTCGTGTCACCGTGACGACAAGTACGCTGAGATAAATACTGTAGTAATAACAGTACGAATACTGCGGACAGCAGTAGTGGGTCAGAGACGCACAACAAGAAACAGGGAAAACTCAGTAAACAAATCAGCTGGTGCTGACTACAGCGTAAAGAAAAGCTTCATCTGTCCATCACACCTGATACCGACTGAAGCTCACAGCTTTAAAGACTTTCACTGGATTCTCATTCAGACTGGTGGCTCACTGTGTTCATGAGTTTATCCAGCAGCAGAGACAGACAGGTGACTGACGGGTGACGGACGGGTGACAGGTGACGGACGGGTGACGGACGGGTGACGGACAGGTGATGGACAGGTGATGGACAGGTGACGGACAGGTGACGGACGGGTGACGGACAGGTGACGGACAGGTGACGGACGGGTGACGGACAGGTGACAGGTGACGGACAGGTGATGGACAGGTGACGGACAGGTAGATACAGACAACCAATCAAATCCCGCTGGTCAGTGAACTCATCTCTGCCCTTCAAAGCAACCCATCCATCATCTCTACACTTTAATCCTCACTAGAGTCATGGGGGGCGGAGCCTATCCCAGCTGACTCAGGGTGAAGGCAGGTTCACCTGGACAGGTAACCAGTCTATCACAGGGCTACACTTAGAGACAGACAACCAAGCACACTCACATTCACACCTACGGACAATTTACAATCACCAATTAACCTCAGCATGTTTCTGGACTGTGGGAGGAAGCCGGAGAACCCGGAGAGAACCCACGCTGCACGGGGAGAACATGGAGACTCCACGCAGGAAGATCCCGGGTGTCCTCACCGGGATACGAACCAGCGACCTTCTAGCTGTGAGGCCACGGTGCTAACCACTGATCCACCTGCAGCCCCCGATCGCAGCAGCTGATGTTGATTTTCATTGTGTCACTACGATTACGAAGTCGGGTTTTCTTATTCATTTTTATTCATAGATCCCAAAATCACACTATTCACTAACTCACCTCAGAGGATGAACCTAAACGTACATTTAAATTCAGATTTATGTGACATAAATGATCACATTCTCATCATTTAAACGCAAACTGTGGACGTGATTCAGTTTTAATTCAGTCACATGATCCTCGTCTGACACTTTGAAGAAAACTCTCCAGATGTTTCCACTGACTTTAGTGGATTTTAGTTGTCTCAGTATTTTGTAGTAACTTTATTTTGAAGTTTAATCTCAGAGGTTGTTGTTGTTCTGTTTTGTCAGTGTAGCATTTATTTATGTTTTACTGATTCTACAGTTTCATCTGTTTTGCGTCTGTGAGCGTTTCCTTGTTGCCTGTCTTCAGTCAGCTCAGGTTAGTTTAGAACGTACTGGTTAAATAAACTGGATTTGACTGATCATATGCAGATATTAGTTGATTTGTTGATCAGTTCCTGCAGCCTCACAAAGACACACACCCAGTCTTCTCTAGTTCCAGGTGACTGATGGGGACTTTCAGATGTGTCTCCTCATCCTGAATCTGAATCTGCCGAAGGGATCGAAGGAGACCGACAGTCTGAGTGAAGGACGACGTCTTCGTCCAGCTGGAGGCGTCTGGACACAGAGGAGCGCCTGAGATCTACAAAAACACACAAAGTCACAGCAAAAAGACACAAAACCACGAGAAGAAGACAAAAAAGAGAAACGCAAAACAACCACGAAGAGACGCAACCTACAGAGCAGGTAGGAACACCTGGACTGGACCAGGTGAAAGCAGCTGGACATAAACTCAGAGACAGTTGGAAGAGTCTTGTGGACAGTTTTTGGTGGGACAGGTGTCAGCTGTTACCTGTTCACACCTGGACCTGACTCTCAGTGTTCACTCAGTCATTTAAATGTCTCATTTCAACCGAACCAACAGCAAACAGAGCGGAAGAGAAATAATTCTGAAAGGTTCTGTGAGCCTCAGTGAGTTCTGTGATAAAACTTTGGACTGTGTGACGTCTGTGAGGATGACTAAAGCCTGTTGATACCCTTCATGTGTTCACTTCCTGTTTGTGCGGACGTCAGTGATGATCACGTCTGATTGGAGAACATCAGTTCGTTCCTTCAGCTTTCTTCTATTAACCTCAATCTGCTGCTTCGTCCGACCCTTCGTCCTCTTCCTCCTCCTCTTCCTCCGCCGGTTGCAAATATGGCGGCGATTCTCTGAATGGCAACACGCTGATGACATCATGGCTGCACTCAGCACGGCTGCAGGTAACGCAGCCGTAATCTGATGTGTAATATAATAAATTACAGCCCATCAGCAGGTAATCAGCTTAACCAACATGTTTGTCCTCTCATTCACTTCATGTTTCAGCCCCAGCTGTTGCCGTGGTAACAGTATGGAGGTTATTATGGACCTGGACAGGATTCATCTGCACAGGATCTTTCTGAAACTTGTGCAGAAGATCCAGACTCAGTTGAACCCTGACCCTAAACATGAAGGTCCGAGAACTTTACTGTTCAGGTGGCGCTAACGTGAGCTTGTTAGCGTGAGTCATGGTGGACGCTGGGACACCTCCTGCATGTTCAGATACAACTGGACCGATGACAGCAACCTTCTCTCAGAAACTCAGGAACAAATATGGGTCAGTTTTCCAAAAATGTAATTTTCACTGATTGACAGGAACATCGTTTATTGTTCAGCATCAGCAGTTTCACGGTGTGCTGTTGGTGCTGACAAACTGTTTTGCTTCAACAAACGCACAAAGCACACTGACTTCATTCACCTGATTCTGTTTCATTAGCAGGCGCTGCAGCAACAGTTTCAGTCTCACAAATCTGTGAAACTCTCCAGAAAGCAGCCTCCTTCACACACAAGACAAACTGTCAGCTGAGTCTTCATCGTCTCAGAGGTGTGACGGTGGACGGAGTCAGTTCAGGGTTGAATCGGACCCGCACAGTGAAGAAGAAGCTCTGATTCATCACGCAATCTACTTCTAACCTCAGTGAGCTCTGAGGACATCAGAAGAAGGAGAAACCAGCAGCAAACAACCCGGTGATGGAACAGGAGGCGTCCTCAACACAGCACACACAGACACACAACAAACAGACGGGTTAGCAGGACAACAGCTGCTTTTACCTGACATCTACATGAACACTGATGGAGACGCTGCACCAGAGGTTCTGTCATTTTATTTCCTCTGAATTTCAGCACAGCTGCATTTAAAAGCACTGCTTCCTGCAGTACCACCAACCCACAAAATTTAATCTATTGTTTCATGTCCTGGGACATGATTTGCCAACTTTGTCGTGTTCCCCAGCACGGATTTCAAACCAATACATTTCAATTGGAATTATCTTTCGTGTCTGGGACACGTTTTTTTATTTTATTTTTTGCAAATTTTATTTGTAAAGTCAGTCCAAATAAACATGTTCCTCATTAATTTAAACCCCTAAATGCACCTTAGGGTTTATGTTTCACCCTCCATTTAGGAGAAACGGCTATTTCAAAGAAAGAACTACAACTTCCAGTAGCGTTACAATGCAGCGTGATTGGACACGCCATGAAATATGTAGTTCTTCTTGGGGTTTACAGCTAGGGCTGTGTTTTCATATTAATAGACTAAAATAAACAGATTGAAGTCCTGACCAATGTGCTACTGTTTAAGCATAATACGTGTAGTATGAAATAAGTGTAACAGAGTACATCATATTGTGGTATTTTATGTGTTTTATTACATCGGCAGCGTTTGGGGGAAATTTGCGCTTGTTGCTAAGGCAACCCTGTTAGCGTCCGCGCGCAGCCTCGCCATGGACCCGACAGAGATCTGTCCTATAGGATCTGTAATGTTTTTGTGTGTACAGTAGGTGGCAGTGATGCACCTGACCGTTGGATACCAACCGCCAAATCAATAGACGAAGAAGCAGCAGCAGCAGCAGCAGCTAGGCTAGGCTAGGCTAGGCTAGTAGCTAATGCAGCCAGCCTTGACGAGCTAGCTAAAAGCGGCACAAAGCTGCAGGTACATTCCCCACCGCTGGCCTCTCAGTTCCAACAGTCAGACTATCCATGGCTGTGATCACAGAACATGTTCTGGTCCGTTTCCCTGCATGTGTCCTTCTGTTCAGAGTTGTATTCGTTTACAGAGAAATGAAAGTAACGACGAGCATGTAGCCCAAACACAGCAAAAGCATCGATATTTGATCACAAATAAACGATAATAGCTCTGAACGATATGGTTGGATCACTGTCAGAGCGACCTCAGAGCAGCTTCTCTCTGCCTGGATATGTTTCTTGTCTTTTCTATTAATGAATACGGAGCTTACAGCAGCTGGAGCACACGGTACCGGGTCAGCGCCGGTGTTTCCAGAATGTTAGTGTTGGTCAGTGTGGGCCACACATCTGTACAGTGACCTCTGTAGTTATTAGTGTGGACGGACCAGAACAGGAGAACTGGTGAATGCTGATGTGGGAAGAAAAGAACGACAAGAACATCCCAGCATATGTCTGATGGGAAAACGTGTCCCAGACACCAAAGATAATTCCAGTAGACATGGACTGGTTTGCTGGGGAACATGAGAAAGTCGGCAAATCCTGTCCCAGGACACGAAACAATAGATTACATTTTGTGACTATTTTACAAATTGCCGTGAGACTGAGTTGGTGCCACACAATGTGGACAAAAGACTTTGACAGGATTTTGTTTTTGTCCCTGTAGCTTTGTTGTGTCTCTTTGTGGTGGTTTTGTGTCGCTTTGTGGTGGTTTTGTGTCTGTCTGCAGTTGTTTTGTGTCTGCTTGCGGGTGTATGTTGATGTGTCTGTGTGACACTGAGCTGCTGCGTTACAGACACACACATTTGAAGTTTTCTCTCAGCAACAGTTCAGATACAAACTCTGCGATGACTCACGCTCACCTGACTGATATCGATGCGCTCTCTCTCTGTCGCTTTCTTCTAACGCGCAGACAGCATTAATAGATCAGCCACAGTAGTCGATCCCAGAGATTCCCGTCACCCGGAAATCAGCTGCGTGCAGACCGTGACCCGCGCAGGGTCCGAGCCGGAGCTCTCAGTCATGGTCTTCGAGTCGGTGGTCAGCGACCTGCTCAACAGGTTCATCGGAGACTACGTGGAGAACCTGGACAAGTCCCAGCTGAAGATCGGCATCTGGGGAGGTGAGCAAAGCGGCTAGCTAGCAGGACGCACGGACAGAGGCCAAAGTCTGTTCATAAACTGCGCAATTTCAAATCTGCATCCCTCAGAACAAATACAATAAAACCTAAAACATGTCGAAAAGTCCAGTACTGGGCAACGGAGTCTACTCTGAAAGTCGGCGTTACTCTGAACCACGAATCAGTATTTTTTTTCGGATAATATGCAAACTTGAGTCCGAGCTCCGCCACATCTCCACCTTCACACACGTTAGGGAAAGGCTGCTCGTTGTGGTGCTTCTCAGGGTGAGATTTTGTTCATGAGAGAACCTGCCGGTGATTTAACGTTCACCGAACTCCAGTCGGCCTCACTGAGACCAGAACAGACACACAATCCTGCGTGGATAGGTTCAGCTCTCACCTACGACTCGCTCACCTTAAATTGACAGATTATCGAACGAAGTCTGGTGTGATAACCTCACCTTCACACAGCGCCAGTAACAAGGAGGTAGACTCCACCTGTACAGGTGAGTCCGATCAGGCTGCATTCACGGACACTGAAGGGTTACTGAGAGAAACAGGAGGGACAGTTAGCCTGCAGCTTATCAGCTTAACACACACACACACACACACACACACACACACACACACAGACAGACAGACAGACACGCCTCCCTCACTAGTCTCCTTCTAGTACCTCCTTCAGAGGAGTCATAGGAGTCCTGGTGTCCTCCCTCTCTAGTCTCCTTCTTGCTGGTCACTCAGTCTCTGAGGACGTCCTGCTCCAGTCAGATCTCCTCATGCTCCATGTTCCTTCCATGTCCTAATGATGGATTTAACTGGACTCCAGAGATGTTCAGTGACTTGGAAACGTTCTTGTATCGTCTCCTGACTGATGCTTCTCAAGAACCTTTTCTCAGAGCTCTTGGAGGGTTCTTCAGTCTTCATGGTGTAGCTCTATCCAGGAGTACTGATCCACCAGTGACTGGACCTTCCAGATTAGATGAGATAGAACTTTATTGATCCCTTTGGTAGCTCAGGGACATTGTTGTTCTAGCAGCAGCACAGCACCGACAGAGACAGTAGCACACATCGGTTAAGAAAAAAAAGCAGTAAACAAAGGAAACAAAGGAAACAAACTGTTAGAACAGCAGCACGGTGTGATGATAATAATAATAATAATAATAATAGTAGTATGCTATATAATAGATAACAATCAGCGTAGTTATAGGTAAATATAGTTGAGTATATAAAATATGAAGGTGTATCAGACACACACACACACACA
>NW_007579571.1:135244-137338 GCF_000690725.1 Stegastes partitus | reverse complement strand
GCCCCCCCGCGACCCTAATGAGGATTAAGCATATGTATAGAAAATGGATGGATGGATATTATACTGCAGTCCCTGAGACACATTCACTGACCCCAGATGATGCATTTACTGACTGTAGGACTTCTAGCACCACCTGGCTGCAGCTCCGGTCAGTTAACTGACTCGCTTTAAAGAGGGTAAATACTTCATACTTATCTTATAATTCAGATTTTTAATGTGTCATTCCTCTGTAGATATCTGACTTCAACCTTAAAGGGAAGTCGGTACTTTTAATGGGTGCTGTACATTTCAGTCTGGTACTTCTGCTGTTGGAGCAGTTAGCTGATCGGTCTGGAGGAACTTCACTAGAACCTCACTGGAGCAACTGATGGGTTTCAAATCAAAGTCACAAGTTTAACTTTACTTGTCAAATGACAAACTCTGAAATCTGCAGTGTGTCTCATCCAGACTGAAACATGTCCACAGTCAGTACCGTGTTGCTGTGTGTCCTGTGAACATCCATGTGTTTCCTCATTCCTGTTCACGTGTCTGTGGCAGCCTGAAAAACCAGAAGCTTCACATTCTGACTGTGTGTGACTCCGAGGGAGGCTCACAGGTGTTCAGCTGTGAGCCATGTGCCTGCAGAGACTCAGGTCAGAGGAGGAGAGTGCTTTCAGGCGGCTTTCTGAAACTGCAGTTTCCAGAGGTCCCTGAAATGCCTCACAGCCACGAAGAGTTCTAATGTCACATTTACCTGAAACCAGGTGAGTTTGTCTACTCTGCTAACAGTTGTTCTGTGTTTCTACAGGGAATGTCGTCCTGGAGAACCTGAGGGTAAAGGAGAACGCTCTGGTGAGTTCTGAAGCCTCTCAGTTTAAATCTAATGACTCAGGTAAACATGATCCAGCAGCAGCAGGTGATGTTCAGGGTTCCCTGGCAGCTGACGGTGTGTGTTTGTGTTTCAGAGTGAGTTCGATGTTCCGTTCAGAGTGAAAGCCGGACAGATCGGTGAGTTCCCAAGTTCCTCTCAGTCTGTTCTTTTCAGTCTTTCTGAATTCTGTGAAGCACTTTGGTGTGGAACCTTGCAGAGCAGAGTGTGCTGCAGCTACCCCACTTCTCCATGTGAATGTGTGGAGAACATGTGGACAATGTGTCGAGAACGTCTGCTGTTATTTTACTTTCTGGTCTGGACTGCAGGTTCTGAAAACTGCAGGCTGTGTCTGAAATGTTTTAGTGGGTTCTCTTTGGTTTGTGTTTCCTTTTTTTTCAGTTTTTCTTTGTTTGACCAGCAGAACACAGCAGAGCTTCATGTTCACTGATGATTCAGATGTTCCTCAGATGCCTTTTTGTGTTCCAGGGAAGCTGACGTTGAAGATTCCCTGGAAGAACCTGTACAGCGATGCGGTCGTGGCCACACTGGAGGGTCTGTACCTGCTGGTGGTTCCTGGAGCCAGTAAGTGATGCTTTAGAACATCATGTCCCTGTAGAGTCCTGCTCGGTCGTTGTGTTCTCAGTTGTTGTGTGTGTGTTGCAGCTGGATCTCAGCTGAAAGCGTGTCCATATAACGGTAAGCGGCCGTCTTTGGAGGTGGTGGTCCAGGTTTAGGTGTGTCGGAGCTGCACGACGTCCACTAAAGTAGAAGTGCAATAGTGGCAGAGGACTGCACTGGAGGCAGATCAGGGGTTCGCAGGGATGCTGAGCTTCTCAGTAGTGCAGCCCTCTGTGGAGATCTGATGGACATGTTTCCATCACAGTGGCTGAGGAGCTTTGACCGTGGAGTAGCTGCAGTATTGACATGGACACTGGTGTGTTGGGTTGGCAGTGTAGTTGGCAAACCTAATGTAGGGCAGAAGGTCATCGTGCAGCTCCACCTAGTTTTTCAGAACTGGGTCGTCTCCTGTAGAATTGGCTTCTCTAATGTGGGATGTTTCTCTGCAGAACGTTTCTACACCTGATCCTGCAGCTTTGGAAGGGTTGCTGTGTCTGGCTGTGTTCTGTCCCCAGGCTTTGGTTCTTTATAATATCCAAACTAACAGGTCAGACTGTAGTGTGATGGAGGCGTGTCAGCAACCAATCAGAGAAAACCTGCTGCTCCCAGGTGTATCTGTGGGTTCA
>NW_007579571.1:132669-133643 GCF_000690725.1 Stegastes partitus | reverse complement strand
GCAGCAACTGTAGCACTACCAGCACCAACAGCTGCAGCATGTTGGATCAGCTGGAGGTTTCTGAGAGAGTTATTAGGACATCCTGATAATGAGGAACTTCAACAGTCCAGTCTAGAAGTTCTAAATGATGGACTAGTTTCTCAGCATCACTCTGAGACAGGATGTTCCTGATTTTTACGATAATACGTCGATGAAAAAACTGGGTTATGTTGTCAAAAGCAGTAACCAGGTGTTTACCTGCAGCTCTACTGAGACCAGGTGAAGGTAGAAACTTGATGTGGCTTTACTGTTTGTCTGTTTGTCAGCAATAAAGTACGATGCAGCGAAGGAGGAGCGTTACCTGCAGGAGCTGAAGCAGAGAGAGCTGCAACGCATCGAGGAGGCGCTGCAGTTGGCTGCACGTCGAGGTAAGACATGCGACCTCTGAATGACCCCTGACCTCTCCCTGACCTCTGAGTGACCTCTGCTGCTCTCTACCGTTTTCTCTTATCTGCTGTTTTCTAATCTTTGTGGTGATGTTCAGCTTCTGTTTAAACTGTTTAAACTGCAGTAACACCAACCTGTAGTTGCTCCATGTGAACACATGAATGTTCATGTGAACATGTTAACATGCTGCTTGTCCTGTTCATGCTGCGTCTGCTGTCAGCGTCTCAGACTGGAGATCTGCTGTTCAGTCTGGAGAGTGTTGTTTACAAGGAGCCGCTCAACGGTAACACACACACACACACACACACACACGCACACGCACACGCACACGCACACACACCCTGTAGTGTTGATTGTTGCAGGTGTGTATTACAGGTGTGTATTACAGGTTTATATGTTACAGGTGTGTGTTACAGGTTTATATGTTACAGGTTTATATGTTACAGGTTTATATGTTATAGGTGTGTGTTACAGGTTTATGTGTTACAGGTGTGTGTTACAGGTGTGTGTTACAGGTTTATATGTTACAGGTGTGTGTTACAGGTGTG
>NW_007579571.1:127027-132119 GCF_000690725.1 Stegastes partitus | reverse complement strand
TACAGGTGTATGTTACAGGTGTGTACTACAGGTGTGTGTTACAGGTGTATGTGTTACAGATTTATGTTACAGGTGTATATACTATACAAATATGTCACAGTAAAGTGTCAGTGCTGCAGTTTAAATCTGGCCCCAGGTGAGTAAGTCCCTATGCGCTGTGATTGGCTGCTCTCTTCTCAACTGCCCACTACTGTCCAATCCAAACCCTGTGATGTGTGACTCCAGGTGTGTGTTCCAGATGTGCTGCTACCTGCTGTCTCTCTCTGTGTTTTCGGGCTTTTCTTTCACTAACTGCTTCCTTTTCTTTAACGCTGCAAAAGCCCCAAAAGGACGTAAAAAACAAAAAAAGCAAAAAAAAGGCTTAAAGAAGCTGAAACGCCACGACCACAAAGCAGGTGAGTCATGTTTCACCGGTATGGGTGCGAGTCCGGGTGCGAGTTCGAGTCCGGGTGCGAGTTCGAGTGCGAGTCCGAGTGCGAGTCCGAGTCCGAGTGTGTCAGGACTCCTTACAGTCTCTGTTGTTGCAGACAAACCTCAGGAGGAGAAGAAGGACACGTTTGTGGAGAAACTGGCAACTCAGGTGATCAAGAACCTGCAAGTGAAGATCAGCAGCATCCATCTGCGGTACGAGGACGACGTAAGTACTGATCCGGGTTCTCGTTCAGGTGTTTAGTGTTCGGGTTTGGACAGGTGAGTTGCATGTCACCTGTAGACCTCCAGAAAAAATCTCAGCAGATGAAGAACCTCATGACTTATGGTCTATTTTCAGGTGTCGGACCCACAGCGCCCCCTGTCTATGGGAGTGACACTGTCAGAGCTCAGCCTCCAGGTAACACAGACACACACTCACTCCTAGACTTACCTGCACAGGTGCACCTGATGTGACGTGCTGTTGTTGTTTTTCAGACCACAGATGAGAACTGGAAGTCGTGTATCCTGAACGAAGCAGCAAAGATCATCTATAAGGTGACAAAATGGACGCTCCACAAACTATAGATGTTTAACTATGTATGTGTTTACAGCCTCTACAGACTTTTTTTAATCTGGAGTCCTGTTTTCTTTTTTAACCCTTTCAACACTACAGTGCGCCATACCGGTCTGCGCCTTTCAGCCCGTCGACCGTGCAGACCAGTATAGCGGCTCCAGTCTATGGCGAATTTCTCTTACATTCTTTCTGATTGGCTATTAGCGGGAATCCCCGCATGTGAACAAGGGATTCAGTCATGAAATAAATTATGCAAATAATAATAATAATAATAATAATAATAGCATACAGGGCTCTCTCCGCCGTCATAACAGAGTAACGGCCCGTTATGCTACAAATTAGGCCAATAGGTTGTTGTCGAGGTTATGGAACGGGAAGATGTTCAACAACAAGCGCCGATGGAGTTTCACTACCGTTGTCTTCGCCACTATTTGCTAGCGTATTCCCCGCTAACCGTTAGCAGCATTCGCTAAGACCATAGACTGTATAAAGATGGACGTAGCTGCCGTGACGTCACCCGTTGGTTTCTGCACTGAGAACATGAAGCCAGGGTTTTGCTACTTCCTGGTTGACATCTTGGATTTTTGGAGCCAGTGAAAATCGTGGGAGGGGGGCGGAGCCATAGGAGCAGCGATTGGTCAGACGGATTGAGAGGCGGACCCTCTCTGCCCCGCCCACATTTACCGCCTTCTGCTCACTTCGTCTGTATGGTCGCTGCCGACTGTCAATCAAACCAGCCACGCCCCTTGCCCCGCGACATGTTGATGATTTTTTAAAACTTCAGTATTGATTTATTTTCAGATTGGCCACCTGATCTCTGGATCTGACCATGAAAACTAATAAGAACAAATCCTGAGCTGTAGGAATGCAGGATTTGGTGATCTGTGATCACTTCTTTTCCAGTTCCAGTCTATGGGAGCCAGGGCTTTGTGGAGCCAGCAGCTAGTGGACGTAGTGATGCTGCAGGTTTCTGACAACTACCGGCTGCTCCGTCCATCTTTTATACAATCTATGGCTAAGAGAGGGTTATTGCACTCAAGTTTCCATCATCCAGTAAACCAGCTGTTGTTGTTGTGTCCTTGCTTATGTTTTTGTTTGTGTCAGCTGGGCCGTCTGGAGTGTCTCTGTGCGTACTGGAACGTCAACAGTCCCATCTTCTACAGGGGCTCATGGCAGGACATCGTGGTGAGCTGAGCCAGTTTATCAGAGCAGAGTTCTCCTCACTCATTCATCCCTTCACTTGTTCATCCTTTCACACATTCATCACTTCATCGCGCCATCTGGACTATGTCTTCCTGCGTTCGTGTGTTTTGCTGAGTCATGGTCTGGACTGTGCTTTGTGTCCTGCAGGACCAGCTGAAACGTGGAGTCGGCAGTAAAGAGCAGCAGCTGCCTGAATACCACTACAGTGAGTTTCTCTCTGTGTCACAGAATAATGTGTGTGTTCTGAATGAAGCGATGAACTCTTCTGTCGTGGAGTCGGTGTGAAGCAGCTGCTGTCGGATCTGTGCTGCTCTGAACCTTCATTCAGTGTAACTCTGACAGACACATCCTTGATTTAAGATCTTTAAATGATCAAACTAAGAGAGCCTGTCTTTATTCGACACCATCCTTTCTGTTGGTGTTTCATGCAGCCCATTTCGTTCTGTTCTGCTCTGAAGAGCTCGTGTGGAGCTGCAGGTCAACAAACTGCACCTTTAAAGCTAAAACTCCAACAATCCATGACAGTGAATAATAAAGCTGAAGCTGGATGTGTCAGTTTGTGTGACTTTACATCTGGTGTGTCGACCGTGAGGCGATGAATGGTGCAGTTTGATCCACCAGCCTCAGACCAATCAGACAAGTTCATCTGTAAAAATGCTTTTCTCCAAGTTTTCAAGCCCATCTTCGCCTCCGCAAAAATGTGCATCAACCCGAATGCTGAGCTGGAGCTGAAAACTCCGAAAGCCAACCTTCACCTGGAGGTCCAGAACATCGCCATCGAGATGACCAAACCACAGGTAACCAAACCGCCGGTCAGCTGGGGCTCAGGCGTGTGGGGGGGGATGCTCAGGTGGGCGGACAGGTGAGACAGTCCTCTGTGTCTCTGCAGTACCTGACCATGGTGGAGCTGCTGGAGTCCATCGACTGCATGGTGAAGAACGCCCCCTACAGGAAGTTCAGGCCTGATGTCCCTGTCAGCCGAAACGCCAGACTCTGGTCAGTTTGATGAAGGCTGTCGTTCAGAGGTGACACTGAGCATGAAAGTCAAACATGAATATAAATCCAGAACAGCAAAACCGTCAACACTGAGGTTTAAATAGAGAAACTCATGTTGGATAAAACCCGATTTCACACCCAAAACAGAGCACAGGCTAAAACACAGGACAGTGTGGAAGGGAATATGTGCAGAACATGCGTTGGTCCTGCAGGAGGCGCTAGAGGACCAGTGATTCAGTTTATCTTCAGCGAGCAGGACGGAGGTTTTGCTGGTTCCAAGTGTGTGATGGAGTTTTTCCTTCTCCTCCTCTGGCAGGTGGCTGTACGGCTTCAACAGCATCCTGGAGGTCCACATCCGCCGCCTCAGCCACATGTGGTCCTGGTCCAACATCAGGCAGCACCGCCAGAACCTCCGTGCGTACAAGACCGCCTACAAAACCAAGCTGCTCAACCAGAGCAAGCCGGGCCAGGATGCTGAGCGACACATCCAGGTGAGCTAACGGCCAGTCCGAACCAACAAACAGCCATTCCTGGTTGAAACAGAGTTCTGACCCGACCCAAACAACATACACCACATATGTTCATATAACACTTTGGAGCTGAAGAATCTAACAGCTGCTGGTGAAGGAAGTCATCCACATGAAAACTGGCTGATGTTCAGATGAGACGATCGGCTGACTCGTCTCTGGATGTTCTAGTCCAGGAGCTGATGCTGAGTCAGCGGAGCTCGGTCCGTCTCAGGTGCTGCTCTGAATGAACCCTGCGCTGCGTAGATCTGTGAAAAACTGCGATTTCCTCACTGAACACTGAATAATCTGCAGAAACATTGACATCTGCTGGATTAATTCCTGTAGACTAATTTATGTTATTAATCAGTGCGGTCCCAGTTTCAAACTAACAACACGCTGCACAGAGGAGTCTGGCTTGTGGTGGGGATGGTCGGAAGTATGAAGTTGTTTTATGCTGTTGTTTTTCTGACTCTTTGAAATAAGTCATAGAAATATTTTGCAGGTTGACAGAGTTTAGAGATGATGAATCTGGATTCTGAATGTTTCTGAGCTTCTAGTTTTTTCTGTTCACACATTAAATGAATGTTTGACTGCATTGTGTCCATCCAGGATCTGGAGAAAGTTCTGGACGTGTTCAACATCACATTGGCTCGACAGCAGGCCCAGATGGAGGTAAACTGGCTGGTTCTGCTCTCACTGACACAGCTTTAGCCCCATCCCCACTCTCACCCCAACCAGTCGAGGCAGATGGCTGCCATCCCTGAGCCCGGTTCTGTCCGATTTTTACGGGTTTTTTTGGTTCTTGCCCACTGTCACAAACTGCTTGCTCAGAGGCAATCCAGAGGCAACTTTATATTGTTGGGTTCTTTGTTTAAAATGTGTAAGATTTTCATCGTACTATGTGAAGTGCTATGAGATGACATATGTTGTGAATCGGTACCATATAAATAAGGTTGAATCGAATAGTCCAGTCTGACTGCTGGTCTTCCTCCTGCAGGTGATCCGGTCTGGACAGAAGACGGTGGGGAAGAAGGCGCTGGTCGGGCAGAAGCCGTCTGGAGGAGGAGGCTTCTTCAGTAGCTGGTTTGGGAGGAAGACTAAGAAGGAGGAGCAGGAGGTGGAGGAGAGCTCAGAGGGTAAGTGATGCTCAGACTGAAACCTCCATCACTGTGAGCTGAGGACTGACGGTTCATCTGCTGTGTTCAGGTTCAGGACTGGACCAGCTCATGACAGCTGAGGAGAAGGAAAAACTCTACACTGCCATTGGCTACAGCGGCAGCTCCCACAACCTGGCTTTACCCCGACAGGTAGACTCACTTGCAGCATGTTCATGTCTCCACAGTTTGTTGAAGTTCTTTTTTTTTTTTTATCAGGGAGATCATACGTAGTCTAACATTCA
>NW_007579571.1:119707-122202 GCF_000690725.1 Stegastes partitus | reverse complement strand
AAAGATTGGACTGTGGAGCAATGGAAGAAGGTCATGTGGTCTGATGAGTCCAGATTTACCCTGTTCCAGAGTGATGGGCGAATCAGGGTAAGAAGAGAGGCAGGTGAAGTGATGCACCCATCATGCCTAGTGCCTACTGTACAAGCCTGTGGGGGCAGTGTTATGATCTGGGGTTGCTGCAGTTGGTCAGGTCTTGGTTCAGCAACAGTATGCACTCAAAGAATGAGGTCAACTGACTACCTGAATATACTGAATGACCAGGTTATTCCATCAATGGACTTTTTCTTCCCTGATGGCACAGGCATATTCCAAGATGACAATGCCAGGATTCATCGGGCTCAAGTTGTGAAAGACTGGTTCAGGGAGCATGACACATCAGTTTCACACATGAATTGGCCACCACAGAGTCCAGACCTCAACCCCATTGAGAATCTTTGGGATGTGCTAGAGAGGGCTTTGCGCAGCGGTCAGACTCTACCATCATCAATGCAAGATCTTGGTGAAAAATTAATGCAACACTGAATGGAAATAAATCTTTTGACATTGCAGAAGCTTATCGAAACAATGCCACAGCGAATGCGTGCCGTAATCAAAGCTAAAGGCGGTCCAACAAAGTATTAGTGTATGACCTTTTTTTGTTGGTGGCGACTTTTTTTTTGGCCAGACAATGTATAATGTTGAGTTCTTAGCTTTATGTAAATCAATAGGGGGGGTGCTACTTGACACCTCTGGAACCTCCAGAACTACCTTCTGGATCGAACTGATGTTGATCTATAATGAAGACACATTCAGCACCTTATTTCTGGCCTCTAGTGTTTTTAAAAACACATTTTATTTACGTCCTGGTGTACCGCCCCCTGGTGGCGTCAACTAGCTCTGGGGCATGGAATGTCACCTCACTGGCAGATAAGGAGCCTGAGCTGGTGCAGGAGGTGGAGCACTACCGGCTAGATATAGTCAGGCTCTGGAAGAGCAAACTCATGGAGAGGGGTTGGACTCTCTCCTTTTCCGGAGTTCCCCACGATGAGAGGCGCCGGGCGCCTTGTTGGAGTATTCCCCAGAGAGTGAGAGGGTCGCCTCTTTGCGACTGCGTGTTGCAGAGGGGAAAACCTCTGATTGTCGTTTGTGCTTGTGCACCAAACGGCAGTTCAGATTATCTATTTCTTGGAGACTCTGGGCGGTGTCCTAGAAGGGGTGCCGTCTGGGGACTCCATAGTTCTCCTGGGGGACTTCAATGCTCACGTGGGAAATGACGGTGAAACCTGGAGAGGCGTGATTGGGAGGAACGGCCTGCCTGATCTGAACCCGAGCGGTGTTTTGTTTGGACTTCTGTGCTAGCCACGGATTGGCCATAACAAACACCATGTTGAAACATAAGGTTGCTCATAAGTGTACCGGGGACCAGAGTACCTTCGGCCAAAGGTCGATTATCGACTTTGTAGTCGTATCATCAGATCTGCAGTCGTATGTTTTGGACACTCAGGTGAAGAGAGGAGCAGAGCTGTCAACTGATCACCACCTGGTGGTGAGTTGGATCCAATGGCGGGGAAGGCTGTTGGACAGACCTGGTAAATCCAAATGTGTAGTGCGGGTGAACTGGGAACATCTGGCAGAGGCCCCTGTCCGTGGGGTTTTCAATTCCCACCTCCGGAAGAGTTTCTCCTGCATCCCGGGGGAGGTTGGGGACATGGAGTCAGAGTGGTCCATGTTCAAAGCCTCCATTGCAGAAGCAGACATTAGGAGCTGTGGCCAGAAGGTCACTGGTGCCTGTTGTGGCGGCAACCCCAAAACCCGCTGGTGGACACCGGTGGTGAGAGAAGCCATCAGGCTGAAGAAGGAGACCTTTCGGGCCTGGCTGGCTTGGGGGTCTCCTGAAGCAGGTACCGGCTGGCCAAAAGGCCTGCGGCTATGGCGGTCGTGGAAGCTAAAACTTGAGTATGGGAGGAGTTTGGGGAGGCTGTGGAGAAGGACTTTCGGTCGGCCTCGAAGAAGTTCTGGCAAACCGTCCAACGCCTCAGAAAGGGGAGGCAGGGATCGCCCAGGCTGTGTACAGCTGGGGAGGAGAACTGTTGACCCAGACAGTGGATCTTGTTGAGCAGTGGAAGGAGCACTTCGAGGAACTCCTGAACCTGGTAAACACATCCTCTGCTGAGGGGGCAGAGCCTGAAGATTCAGGGGTTCCTGCGTCCATATCCGTGGTCGAGGTTGCCGAGGTAATTGAGAAGCTCCTCGGTGGCAAAGCGCCAGGTTAGGGTTTTATGATTTGCCCCGAGATGCTCAAGGCTCTGGACATTGTCGGACTGTCATGGCTGACACGTATCTTCAATGTCACGTGGGCGTCCGATACGGTGCCTGTTGAGTGGTAGACTGGGGTGGTGGTTCCCATTTTCAAAAAGGGGGACCGGATACTGTATTCCAATTATTGGGGAATCACACTTCTCAGTATATTGCCATGGTAACGCTGACTCCAGGTGAACTCTGTCTCAGTACGTTGC
>NW_007579571.1:112006-118819 GCF_000690725.1 Stegastes partitus | reverse complement strand
GTGAACTCTGTTTCAGTACGTTGCCGTGGTCGTCACTTTCCAGCTGCTGAGGACTTCGGTGACAGTCAGAGAGCAGCCCGACGTCCCGGAGATCCTGAAGATCCAGATGATCGACCTCAGCACCAAAATCTCCCAGAGACCAGGCGCTCAAGCCATCAGGTCAGAGACTCTAATTCATGTGTGCAATGACTCAGATATAAAGACTGAAGAGTGGACAAAATGTTTACATACGGTACATATTTAATTATTACAAACTTCTTCACTCTATTCTTCTCCCTTTTAAAAAAAACAAGCCTTTTCTACCAGCTGGTGTGCTCGACAGGCATGTTTTCTTTTGAAAAGAAAATCCCCAAATGACACTTTAATGACAATTTATCAGCAAGGAACTGAAAACAAGCAAAATCATTACATTTTCAATCAGCTGGTCCTTGAATGTACCATGTGGGATGCGTGGTTCTGTCTGGAAAATAAACCAAATCTGAGCTTAAACTTGTAATATTTCATCATGGTCACTGGATTCTACTGCGAAACATGGAGGCTATAGATTACTGTAGTAATAATGAAATAAAACTAATTGATTGTTAGTAAAGTCTTACAACCTCTACAAACTTTAAGGCAGGTTAATCTGTCGTTTTGTGTCTCGCTTTCTTGTTTTTGTTGTTTGGTGTTTTGTTCCTGCCATTACACGTCTTGTTTTGCTTGTTTCATCTCCACATATTGAACTATTTCTATTTTTACAGCCTCGACAGGCTTTTCAGCAGCAGTTCACCTGAAAACTCTGTTCACTGTCAGTCACAGTTATGGAGAATCAGAACCAGGACGTTTTGTTAGGTTTTTAGAGAATCATTAGTGCAAATGCTCTGTGTTTTAGAGAATTTTTACATGAGTCTTGTAGAATAAGGTGATTTTGATGAAATGTCCAGATTTTAAACTCACACTTCACGTCAGACATGACTGGTGGAAGGAAAGTTAAAAGTCTTAATTATTTCTGTCTTTACAGATTTTTTTAAACATGCCAGTGGGTTTTGGGGTTCAGAAGGTTAAATACATCATAAATACATCATTTATTTATATACTGATGGATTAGCCACATTCCACACGAGTCTCCAGAAAGTTCTAAGTAAGCCTAGAATAGAATAGAAAAATACTTTATTTATCCCAGTCTGGGAAATTACTGAAGCCTAACCCTGTTTCATGTGAGAATGTTACAGATGTTCTTCAGTTTGTCCTGAAATGGACATTTTCCTCTACAGAGGAGAAACCGAAGGTGAAATGTTCTGAAACACAGTTCTTGGCTTGGTTTCTGCTCCTGCAGGGTGGAGGCGGCGCTGCAGCACTGGTACGTCACTGGGCTGCAGCAGCAGGGGGCGGTGCCGTCGCTCGTCGCCTCCGTCGGGGATTCGTCCTCATCTCTGCTCAGCGTCGTGTTTGAGTTGAATCCTGAGGAGAGCGCCGGCGACCAGCTGCTCAGAGTCCACTCCCAGCCAGTGGAGATCATCTACGACGCGGTAAACATGAGCTGCCTCCATCCCGACCTGCTTCACCTCCACCCTGCTCACTCCTGCTTCAACTTAAGGCTTTTTGTCTATTTTAGTCTAAACTTTATGTAGCGACCCACAGGTTGGATCATAGCCCAAATGGCTCAGCCAGGATCTGTTTCTGTGGAGACTGATATCCAGACTTTTGCTGTTTTCACTGTAACTGAACAAACTTCAGTTGGAGGGTTCAGCCGATGTGTGTGGTGGCCACCTGCTGGAGGTCAGCTTCACAGTTTGGTGTCTGACTTCACCACTGGTCTGAATCCTGCTCAAATCGACATGAAGCTTTGAAGTTTTCACCTCAGTGTTATTGTTGTAGCACCAGTTCACAGCATAAGTCTTCCAAAGGCCGTACAGATCCAGAGGAACCTGAAACCTGCCCTGTACCAGGAAACAGTCACTGTTATTCTGTCACCTCCGTCATCCGGTCTGTTTCCCTGTTCGTCCTCTGCTGCTCTTCTGTTTGAAAGGTTTTTTGTGTTTTTCTTTGACTTGAATAATAAATCAGTTTGTCGTGTTTCCTGGGTGCAGCTGACGGTCAACAGTATGGTGGACTTCTTTAAGACGGGGAAAGGTGTTGACCTGGAGGTGCTGACGTCAGCCACGCTGTCCAAACTGGAGGAGATCAAAGAGAAAACTGCTACAGGTGAGTTCAGCTAAACTTTTTCATTGTTCGCTTCCAGAACAACTTGAGAGAGCTGAGAGAACCGGGTCATCTGTGGTATTTCTGTTCAAAACCACAAGGGGTTCCGATATTTCTTTCTTTCTGCTTCACAGAATTGACCTTAAACTTATGAGCTGTCGTTATTTCAGCTGTAGTTCAGTCACCGCTGTGGTTCTTCTGAAAGCTGAATGTGGAGACTCTGGCCACAACTCAGCAGTTAATCAGAAGATTACAAAGGCTGCAGTTCAGGACCAACGAGGTCCGGCTCTTAGAAAAGCCACTGATGCTGAAAGTTACTTTCTCAGAGTCTGTCGACGTACTGATCAGTCGGTTCAGCTGAGGACACTCTGGTCCACGTCAGAACTGACGGGTTCTGGTTTGTGCAGGTTTGTCTCACATCATTGAGACCAGAAAGGTTCTGGACCTGCGGATTGACCTGAAGCCATCCTACCTGCTGATACCAAAGTCGGGTTTCTACAGCAACACGTCAGACCTCATTATCGTCGACTTCGGCAGCTTCCAGGTCAGAGCTTCTTCTCATTTGTTCACTTATTCACACATAATGTCATCATGTTGATTTCAAATGATTTAAGCCGGCAGACACAACATCAACACAACCCTGTGTGTAGTTCGTTACCTCCAGCTGTGCCATTCAACTCTGTGTGTGTCTGCAGCTGAACAGTGTCGAGCAGAGCGTCAGTTCGTCTTCGTCCTTCTCGTCTCTGGAGGAGATCATGGATCGAGCCTATGAGAGATATAGCGTGGAGCTGAGACGAGTTCAGGTGCTCTACAGCAAGTCAGGTAGACAACTACACAACTAGACAGATACAGAACACACAACACAGAACTACACAACCACACAAATACATAACAAGCCTGTCAGTACTTTCTTAAATCAGGTGAACTGATTCCAGGTGAGGCCTGGAAGTCGGCTCGGCTGCAGGGTTCATCCGTCCAACACATCCTGCAGCCAATGGACTTTACTCTGCACCTGGCCAAGTGTATGGTGGACAAGGATGCCAGAATGCCCAGGTGGGACTCACCTGTGGACAGGTGTCCAGTGTTTCTTCTGACTCACCTGTGGACTTTACCTGAATAGCGTTTGGTTGGTGTTTCAGGTTCAAAGTGTTGGGCGAGCTGCCACTGCTGCATGTTAAGATCTCGGACCAGAAGATCCAGAACGTTCTGGAGCTGGTTGACAGCATCCCGCTGCCCAACATGGGCTCCTCCCCCTCCACCCCCACAGAGAAGGTACCCTTGGTGTAGTCCTGTCTGTTGTCGCCTTGACATACAAACCTGTTTGGGACTGGGATGTTTATGGAGTGAAGGGGAACTGGGCAGACTGATGGTGGGAACATTTAAAACGTTAAAAGTAAAGCCACAGATGAAAGCATTTCCAGGAGTAGCAGTTCTTAAATTGCAGGAAGACCTTTGGGGAGTGGGATGTAACTCTGTACTGATGTGACCATATTTGGGCATTTCCTGCGACAGGTGCTGTCCTTGGCAGAGTCCAGGCCGCGACCACTCAGCCTTCACCCCGCCCTCCTTGGCACTATGGAAACAGGTCAGTGTTCCTGCACTCGGATTGGCTGCTCAACAGTGTTGGTTCATTAAACATTAAAAACAGTTTTGATGTGAAACTAAGAATCACTTGTGACCACAATGTATATTTCAGCCCGTCAGTCAGTCACAGATGTGTTCGTTTCACCGTCGCTGCTTTATTGTTTTCTACACTGGACTGGACTGTGATGTGTTTTCTATTTGATTCAATTTACATTTTTAATAATATATACATTTGAATTCAACTCAAATTCAATTCAAACACAAATGAATTTGTGTTCAGATTCAGACGAAGACACCAGTGAAAAGTCGGCAGATGAGGAGCACCAGCGCTCGGCTCTGGAGGACCTCACAGATGTTCACTTTAAATTTGAAGTCAAGGAGGTTCGCTTGTTTTTTGTAGTCTCAGCTCATCAGAGCATCATGTGACTGGAGGTGGGAGGAGTTAAACATTGGACCTCTGTGTGTTCAGGTGCTGCTGGAGCTGACCCGGCAGGTGGACCAGGAGAAGACCGTCCTGTCCTTCAGCGTCTGCCAGCTGGGAGCTGAAGGGAAGAGGCGGAGCTTTGACCTGAGCTTCACCTCGTACCTGCGACGAGTCACGCTCGACTATTGCGACGTACCAGGTAGCACCACAGGCACTGTTTATATCGATAAGTCCAAGCTCTTCACATCACGATTCAGACTTTAGATCTGACTGGCTGAACCACGTAGGCTCAGAGGATGTCGGAGCTCGTCAGTGAAAACTAACCCTCACTCTGTCACAGCTGGTTCAGAACTGAAGAAGCTGTGTTCAGGTGTAAAACAGATTCCTGTCTGTCGGTAGAATCATGAAATGTTCGTCTTTATCCTGATGAGTGTTGGTAGAAAACCTGAGGGACAGTGATGATCCTCTGTTTTTATACATACAGAGGGATGCTGACAATGTTCTAAAGGCTAGAAACAGTGTTTCCTCTACGTTCATCGAGCAGCGCCGGCCCGCCATTCCTAAATCCTCGCCGCCGCTTCTTCAAAATTCGTTCTTTCTTTCTTTTTCTTTTTTTGTTGTTGTTGCAAATATACCACCGCCGTATGTCTCCACCTTCACAGCAGAGTCCTGCACTGGGCTGGGTGCTCTGCTATGGTAAACTACAGATAACCATCTTGCTCAGTCTCTGCTCTCTGGGGGTTAGTACGACGTTAATTGCTCACGAGAGATGGCCTTGAAAGTGACGCTGTTTATTCTGCTCATAGAAAAGACTGCATGAGAACAAATAGTTTAATCTCAGACAGATGTGACACCAGAACCTCCTGGTTCACTCTGTTAAAGTCATCTCTGGTCTCACACCGGTCTGAGCACCGCGGCCACCAGCAGCAGCTAGCGCAGCCTGCTATGTGGGGCGTTCAGGGAACGTCGTAAACTGTAGCGTCTATGGATAAGAACATGTTCAGCAGGTCAGATGTTTCTCCTGTGACCAGGTGGGAGGTGAGACCAGATGAGAAAGTGGGTCACACCGGTAACAAAGTCAGTCTGGACTCCTGTGTGGACTTCTGTGAACCCCCTTCTGTGAACCGCCATCAGTTTCTGAAAAACTAAGTGTGATTTTTTTTTGTCCTGTTTGAACAAACGACATGTGATCCTCATTGGAACAGTTTCTACATCACTGCGTTGACGTACCATTCCTACACATGAAAGTAATGCCCTGATGGCTGCACACCAACAAACAGCTGATCCGAGCATGTGTTGACAGTAACAGTAAATTCAGCTCCACAAGCTTGTGTTGCTCTGCTCAGCAGAAGCAACTTGGAGGTGTTTCCATCTCATCATCAGGGTTTTCTTGCATGTTCTGCCTGTTTCAGATCCTTCACAACATTTCAGCTGGATTGAAACCTTGGCTCTGTGTCAGTTCCACAACCTCCATTTGTTCTTTCTGGTGATGGATCTTTCTGGCTCATGAACCTATTGAAGGTCCACTTCTAATTCGCGTTCATCTTTCAGAGAGATGAGATTATCTCCCACCTTTCTTTGATGTAATGCCAACTTCGTAGTTGAACCAGTGTTCTTTCTGGACAGTAAAGGCTGTTTCCTCCCTGCAGGTCAGAATTGTCTCTTTCTGACTGTAGCTGCAGCTGCAGTTTCCTGCACATCCTGGATTAAACTTTGGCCTTCTTTGTGCCTATTTTCATGCCTTTGTGACTGAAGATACTTGATGGTCAAAGTCTGGAAATCTGCACCACTTGCAAATGACTTTTGCACATGGGAATGATTTGTTTAAGATAACTTGGAGATCTTCTGCCCTAGCCCTAACCCCGCAGACTACTTACACTCTTTGATGAGACAGGTGCACCACACTGCAAAAGCACTGCTCAATAATGGCTTGAGGAGCACGACAAAGAGCTCGAGGGGTTGATCTGACCTCCAAACTTCCCAGATCTCAGTTTGGTCGAGCATCTATAATACTACAAGAAAATTCTGATCCAAGGAGGTCCCACCCCAGAACCCAGAGTACCCTCAGAGGTCCGGCGTCCAAGGCCCGACGGGTTGCTGCTGTTTTGTCATCCCAAGGGAACTTATACAATATTTGTCTGGTGGTTTTAATGTTGTGGCTGAGTGGTGGATGTAGAAGAGGGCAACAGTTTGCAGGAGATGTACTGATTGTTCACCTGCTCGGGTAAACTGTGTCTCTGTGATACAGTAGGTCCTACTCTTTGTTGAATGTGTTTTTAATCTGCATTTCAGGTGGCAGAAACCATCCTCTCCATTTAATCAGCTCCTCAGAGCAGCAGGACTCCAACCTGCTGAAGGTGGAGTACATCAAGGTGAGTCAAAACACACTCACCCGTACACCGTCACACTTCCTGATGTCTCTGCCACACCTTCTGATGATATCTGACACAGATGTCTAACAGGACAAAGTGATAAAATGAGGGGATGGAACATCCTGGAAGATGCAGTATGGACAGACACAAGTTTAGGGAGTGATGGGAGGGGTTTATGTAGTGATGGGAGGGACTTAGGGAGTGATGGGAGGGGTTAATGTAGTGATGGGAGGAGTTTAGTGAGTGATGGGA
>NW_007579571.1:105582-109708 GCF_000690725.1 Stegastes partitus | reverse complement strand
TGGTCCTTTTGGTCCTGCTGGTCCTGTTGGTCCTGTTGGTCCTACTGGCCGCACAGCTTGTCCAGTTTGTTCCCCAAAGGCCTCACATTCCTCCTCCGTTCTTTAACTTTCGCCCTGGCACGGCATCTCTGGCGCCTCCTTTGTATTTCCACGGGAAGTTCAGGCCTCGCTCCGGGCAGCACCGGTGGCCTGGACAGCGCCAGCAGCTGCACGCTGCAGCCAAACACAAAAAGGCCGAAAGAAAAAGAATCAGGAAAATGTAGAAGTGCCCACAAACCACTGTGTTACATTTTTAAGGCTAAAGTGAAAGAAAGTTGAATTTGGAAAGTCAAAGAAATATCTTTAAAAAATTATAAAAAGAGGTAAAACACAGGAGCTGCTGTGATCAGTGCTCTCAGGTCCTCACCTTCTCCCCGTTGTCCACACGTCTCAGTTAAACAGCCTGAAAATATATAGAAAGCCTTTGCAGCAGATTCTGTAGAACCGGAACCTCCCTCCTTCCAGTTCTGATCCTCTAGAACCAGAACGTCCCTCCTCCTGGTTCTGATCCTGTAGAACAAGAACCTTCCTCCTCCTGGGTCTGATCCTCCACTGCAGCCAGAGTTTCCTCAGAGAGACTGAAGGAGAATCCATCCTACTGGATCAATGAATAGATGCAGCACGGATCAGAACCAGAGACCAGAGGAGCCAGATGGTGGAGATACATTCATCTGATGGTGGAACATCTTTCTACATCTGATGAGCAGAGCAGAGAGGAGACGTCTGTAGTTTCTAAAGAGATGCAGGACTTTATATTGGAGTAAAAAACGAGCCTGTCTGCAGTGAGGGTAAAAATGAGGAAAAAGCCAAAAGAAAAAAACCTCAAACTGTGACTTTAGAGGATTTAACGTACTTTGTGTTTGTGCTGGTCACTCATTATGTTTTCTGTCAGCGGCTGTCAGATGTTCACAGGTATCTCTCAGGTGTTTATCTGTTGCTGTTTTAGGTGGAGTTTTCTTCTCTGGATTTCCTCCTTCACACCAAAGCTCTGCTGTCAACGATCAGTTACCTGAACAACGCCATCCCGCCACAGCTCCGTGCCGCCCGAGACCGAGAGTCCAAAAAACAGGTGGAGAAGATGGACCAGGGCCAGACAGGTGAGTCCTGAATGTTTGCTCCCAGGTGTGTCTGTTCTGTATCTGACAGGTGTGTCTGTGACTCTCTGCAGTGTCCAGAGGAGCTAAAGACGGCAGCATCTTCAGCTTCAAGCTGTTCGCCATGCTGGGTTGTTTCCACGTGGTGGTCAGTGACGACCGCTGCAGCATTGCTGACATCAGAGTCCAAGGTACGAACGCTAGCCCTGGTAGCTGAAGACTGAAATCATGCCGACAGTTTAGCTCAGGAATCACAGTCATGTCCTCCCTGCAGGAATCGATGCGTCAGTGCTGGTGCAGGCAAAGGAGACGGAGGTGTCCGCTCGACTCCGAGACATCGTGGTAACAGACGTCAACCCGAACACCGTCCACAAAAAGGTTTGCTGGGGAAATTTCCACAGTTACACAGTAAAACTCTGTCACCTCCTTCTTCTTGCCAATCTGCTAACATTTTCCATGACAACACTAACGAGCTCTGCAAAGGTACCCAACATTACGTACCAGAGTTTTACAGGGTTCCTGGTCAGGAACTCCGTAGTAAATCTCTGGCAGGACACTGGCTGAAATGTAGTGTTAGTTTAGGGTGTACTGTGGCTCCACCACAAGCTCCAACAGATGGAGAAAACCTGTATTCTCTCCCACAGCGATAAGCTGCTCATCAGAGCCATGAAATCAGTTTCCCCGTCCATGGTCTGTTTCTGTCTCGAGGAAATTCCTCTCCTTTGAAAAGTTTTCTCCAGCGTGTGATGCTTTGCTGCAGCCTTAACTTGAGGTATGAAGCTGGACCAGGGTCAGGTTTATTTCACAGAGCGTCAGTCAGGACCAGCAGTCTCCAACCTTTTCTACACCACAGATCGGTTTCAAGCAAGACAATTTTCTATGGACCAGTCATTGCGTACATAACAAATAAGATTGTTTTTTTCTATTACAAAAGTGTTGTAAATGAATAAAATGACCTTTTATTGCTAGATGTGTTTTTACTGTTTCTTGTGTCCCAGCATAGAGTCGCTTCCTCTTTTCTTCACACTAGTTTTGTTTGGTTTTTTTTCCACTGTTTGGCAGCGGTTAGACTGAAGGTTCAGTCCAGCGTTGGACGTGAAAACTGACAGTCAAGTGTGTAAACAAGCACAGATGGAAGTGGCAGGAAGACGGTCAAGTCATTTTTCAAAATAAAACACCCTGCAGACTCCGCTGGAAATATATTAAAAAATAAAAGGTTTCATCCTCTCTGTGCGGCCCGGTGGTTGGGACTGCTGATTTAGATGACATTTGTTACGAACTCCATGAGATGTTGTTGACCTGCCTCCCTCCTCTTCCTCTTCCTGTCAGGCGGTGTCCATCATGGGTGAGGAGGTGTTCAGCTTCAAACTCTCACTGTTTCCGGGGGCAACGGAGGGAGAGGGCTACAGCGACGTGTCGAAGGTGGACGGGAAGGTCACAATGCGTCTGGGCTGCATTCAGATCATCTACCTGCACAAGTTCCTCATGTCTCTGCTGGTCAGGAGCTACATGTATACGTACACATATATTTATGTTCACGTAGACTTTAACACGTACCTACAGTATGTGCACACACACATGCACAAATCTGCACAAGTTCCTCATGTCTATGCTGGTCACATCATATATGTGTCATACTGAATATACATTATATCCACATTTACATCTAGCGCCGTGAAGGATCCTTTCAAAAGACTGCAAATAGTTTATGCAGCTTTAACTTCATGCAACATGCAGAAAAAAGAAAAACTTGAAGTGCATTAGTGTTTTCTCACAGCTGCTGGATGTCCAGAGCTCTGTACTGCAAACCCAGTTTGACACAACCAGGAAGTCTTTTTTTATTACATCAGTATTCTTACTGCAAGTCTTACAGTCAACAAGTGCAAGGCTTCCAAGCTTCAGTATTTGTTTTAGGATTTTATCAGCCACAACNATGTAGTGATGGGAGGAGTTTAGTGAGTGATGGGAGGGGTTAATGTAGTGATGGGAGGAATTTAGTGAGTGATGGGAGGAGTGACAGGTAACGCTAACGCTGTGTCATTTCTGTATAAATACAGAACCAACATTCACCAGCCAACACAGACATGTACTCTGTTTTCTGATCCACGTTTTCGTGTGTCTGCAGGCCGACCCCACCAGCCCCAGCTTCCAGACGCTGTTCGACAACACTGAGCAGACACTGAAGGTGGGTGGGTGGAGGAGGGTCTATGTGGCAGCAGCTGGTCTGTAAGCTGAACTCTGTACTTCTCCTAAAAACTGACTGGAGTCATTAAAATGACTTCTGTTCTTTACTTTGGACCACAAACATGTCACTGTGAGATTTGTTGGTCCTGCAGAACTGGTTTTCTACCAGCAGTGGGCGCTGTGCCCAAAAAGCAGCAGGTTCAGGTGTATGTTTGTCTTTTAAAGTTTTAAATGTAGGTTTCACATTCAGGCCTGCTGCCGCGTTTCATCGACTGAAAGCTGGAAAAGTCTAAGAAATGCTGGAAAAAAGTTGATGTAGTCCGTTCTGCAGTCCGTCATATCATCTGTGTTGTCCCCAAGTCGCTGGCAGAGCACAGTCCAGTCACACAGCGGTCCTGCAGAGCCTCGCTGGCCTTGTGCAGACGGCTGCCTCTTCATAGACATACTCAGTGTTGACAGCACCAGGTTGTGGTCAGACCTTCCCGGGGGGCAGAGTAGTGGCAGCCACGCTTTGAATTAGTGTACAGCAGATCCAATGTTTTATTTTCCCGGGTTGTGCAATTAACAAATTGGTAGAAAGTGGGCAAAACAGAGTCCAGGGTGACACGATTCAAGTTATTCTTATTCTTATTAGAGCCTCCGGGTGTTTGGACTGTAGCCTAGCAACAGTGGCGTGGATTACGTCACAAGCTGCAGCTCCGTCAGCTGAGGGACAGATCTCAGTCACAAGAACCGCCCAGAAGCACGGCTCTATCCACCCGCAGAGGCCTGAAGCCGGGTACAGACACGCTGTGATCCAGAATATCCGC
>NW_007579571.1:94646-101293 GCF_000690725.1 Stegastes partitus | reverse complement strand
TCGGTCGTCCTCTGAGGCTCCGTCAATCGGTTTTCGTTAAGTCAGGTCAGGAACTGAACTCAGGGTTTTATTCAGAAATTAGGGAGTTCCTGCAGCCTGAGTTCCAGGAAATGTAACCACAAGTCTCTTTCTCGTCACAATGGCGTTCTTGATGCCTGTAGTTTTGTTTCAGGATAGTTAAACTGAGATATTAGATGTTAGAACTTCTGGTGTGGTAAAGCTTTATCACGAGTCTATCAGAGTGAATGTTGAAGTGAAGCTTCACTCTGTCTTTCAGGTTTTATTAAATCAAATCACAGTATCTGTCAGAAAAACTCAACATTTTGCACCGTGGTTCTGCCCTGGTGCTATTTGTTCTTCACAGTTAAATATAACATGTTGTTACCTGTTGCACGTTTTTCTCTGCAGTTTCTTGTCTCTCATGTTTCACGCTGTGTTAATGTGTTCTGTTCTTCCAGGCTTCTTTTAGCTTTCACTATGCGTCTGCTGATGAGGTACAGCATCCAGCATGCAGCTCTGAACTGCATCAAACCTTCTGCTTTAGCATCACTCAGCGACACCCCTGCACCCTCAGTCCACCTTAAACACCATCTGGTTTTAGGTCCTCGAGCCCACGTCTGGTCAGCAGTCATAGACTCGGCTTTAGTCTGAACGCAGGGGAGACAGAAAGATGAACAACTGAATGAAGCAGCTTCATGTTTCACAGTGAACCGGTTCACACTGATGGAGATGCAGCTACGTCCATCAGAACTCTACCATCACAGTGTCAGTGAAGGACGCATCCTTTAACTTTAGAAAACATAAATGCAGCAGCTCAGGCTGAAATGTCAGACGACAGATCATCCCTAAACTCACCACAGGGAGAGTTTGTACAGCAGAATGCAGGTGATGGACGAGTTCATTTCACATAAAGAACAGACTGAAATGAGGAAAATACAGAACAAGCCTTTATGTGCACGTGAAAACAGGCAACGGCATCAACTTGATGTATTTAAAGATTTCTTTGGAGGAGGAGCTTTGTGTTTGTTGTGATCCAGCAGGAGATTTGTGTGATTCTTTATTGTTGATCACACCTGGGGCTCGTACTACGAAGCAGGTAGCTTCAGGGTAAATCCTGGGTCTTCAGTCCTACGACGGTGGTTCTCTTCTTACCGGGTCCATCACCATGGTAACCTAGCAGGTTCTGCTGGAGGTTGAGACCAGTGGTATAAAACACCTCCACTGGAAACCAGTTCTCTGCCGTAAACCTTCAGAAGGACAGAAAACGAAGCAGCTCTCACCAACATGGCTTCATCAGCATCTATAGAAGAGCCGCTACACATCGGAGCTGGACTGTGAGGGACCACTGAGGACTGTGAGGGGTTTTCAGGACCAGCAGAACCCCTTAGTGCCCCCTGACCAGGACCTCTATGAGCTCCTGTCTGCCTTAGTTCATGTGTCTCCTGCTGGCTACAGACAGTGTCAAAGCTGCTTCATATTTATTTACATCAACATCAGCCACAGCAGCAAACTGACTTCAGCATTAAAGCTCGTATCTGTAGGACACGTTAATGAGCTGCACCGCTTTGGATCATGGTTCTGTTGGTTCTCCATCTGCTCCCACGTCCTTTCTACACCTCCAGGGCTGCAGCTGGAGGTAGAACATGTCAGATAGGCCACGAGTCTGTCCATCAGGCAGCACAGGAGCTAAAGGAGTCCTGAGATGTGCTGCTGGTCTGATACGAGCCTTCATGATGAGCAGTGATCAGGTTTTATGATAAACTAATGAGCTGATCGTCCACACAGGCAGCAGCTTCCTGCCACCATTCCTTCCTGCTCTGCTCTCTTTCTGCTCCTATCATGGTTTTATGTTCTTCATATCTGGTCCAGATGATGTTCTGCTCCTCGGCGGTAAAGTGAGCCGCTCTGCAGCCAGACTGGTCCGTAGTCCTGATTGGTCAGAGGCCCATAACTCCGCCCATTTTATGTGCACGCGCTCAGATCAGACAATCCTGGGTCGACTTAATGAGTTGATGACCACCGTCGTAGGACCGGTTACCCTGAGTGGGCTGTTAGGGTTAGTCAAGCTGGACCCCTGAAACATATCCTGGTCTGTTGGTCCGGCTTCGTAGTGCAGGGTCCTGGAATCGTAGCTGAGAAAGGAGGTTATGTAGGGGCTTTAAAACATTCAGTACTGAATACTACATCAGTGGGTTGATGTATTTTTATTTGCCCTACTTTCACACTTTATTGAATTCAGTCCTAAAGAACACAAAATCCATCTCTGCGTCCACTGTTGGCCCGATGTTGGTCTGCTTTAATTTACATGCAGCGTAATTAGTTTATTTGATTGATTGCGGCTCTCTGGATGTTTTTACGATACATCCATACTCTGTATTTCGGAGGATGAAGGTATAAAGGGAAGTCCCAGCAACACGATGCTGGTGCCTGTTAGCAATAACACTGTTGTTAATCTGTCAGGAATCCAGAAGAGTCGTCCTCTGTGAGCATGTTTCCTTCAGCTACTTTTGCAGTTTTTCTTTAGGTCCTCAATAAAAAATGGCAGAAAACAAAGCGACCACAACTTGGTTGCTTTGAAACAAGCAGAAAACCCAGAAATCTATGAATGTTTGTCAGATGAGTCAGATGATGAAGGAATGCTTCTCATGCACAACATGTGACAGTAATCAGAGCTCACTTCCTCCATATGTGCTATGCAACTCACTCCGCTGCCATCATTACCCCCTCACTGCCACGCCCCCGTCAGTCACATGACCTCTGCCTGTGTGACCTCACTCCTTCAAATGGTTTCACCTTCATGGTTGTTTCATAAATGTCAGATGTCATTATATGAACTTTTGAACAAACACTTTCTACACTCAGCTCAAAACACATTCAGAAACATGATTACATTAGAACTTGAATGTTCTCCGGCCTAAATGTGTAAATTGTGAATCTGACTGGCAGCTGAAGTGTAAATGCACTTTAATGACCTGAGTGTGAGGTTCTTATGATCCCTGTGAAGGTTTATGAAACAGAAATGAACCTGTAAGCTCGGTGCAGGCAGTGAACGCCTCACATCGGCCCCTCTGACTTGCTCCTTCACAGCGTCTCTAAGTCATGTGACTGTGAGTTGTCTGTCGTCTCACGCCTGATTGGTTTTGTCCTTCAGACGTTTGTCGACAACTTCCAGACGGCTAAAGAAGCTCTGAGCGCTGCGACGGCTCAGGCAGCCGAGAAGGCGGCGTCCAGCGTTCGAGACTTTGCCCAGAAGAGTTTCCGTCTGTCCATGGACGTCAGGCTGAAGGCTCCGCTCATCATCATCCCCCAGTCTGCCACCTCCCATAATGCCGTGGTGGTGGATCTGGGTCTGATCACGGTGGGAAACAGCTTCTCTCTGCTGCCGGCTGAAGGTTTCCCTCTGCCAGCTGTCGTGGAGAAGATGGCTGTCCAGCTGACGCAGCTGAAACTCTCCAGGTATCAACACAAACATAAACTGGATGTGAGCAGAGTGTCAGTCGGGACGTCCAGATCAGACCTCAGCGGTCAGGATCAGGGCCGCCAGCTTCATCCTTTGTTTACGTCCAATGTCACGTGTGTGGGGAAGAATGGGTGCTATTGTTTTAGGTCTCCTTTTGATTGATTTGATTGGTGTTTGGCAAACCAGCGTGCAGGTGTGTACAGCCACCTGGTGGACTGGCAGCAGAGCACAGCTTGTGGCAAGGTAGAGATATTTTAAACTGGAAAGCAGTGCATCAGCCACTACAATATCTGCAGTGTTTGAAAAGATGGCAGTAACACAGCTGCGTTCAGAACTACCAGTCTGATACCTGAAAGTAAAAGTCAGATGAACAGTAAGTTCATTCAGGTAACTCAGGCAACGGCTGCACTGAAGCAACACGCTGGAGGAAACTTTCAAAGCACAGATTTCCTGGAGGCAGCGACAGAAAGCTCAGAGAGAGAGAGTAGTCCGACTCACTGGATGTAGGATGCAGGTATGGGCCTGTCACTGGCCGCCCATTTCACTCTGCTTGGGTCTTCCTCCTGCTGTCTGCATGCCACCGTTTCCTACACACTGAACATTTTGAAGTTTTGCAGAGAATTTGCATCGTGCAATAAGGCAGCTCGGCTCCATCTTTTGGCTGTTATCGATTGTATTGAAAGCTCTTAACTCCCTGCAAATGTTCCTCCGTCACTATTTTGAAGGAACACTGAAGGTGTATCCTTGGCTTAGCTCCGCCCATGACAGCTGTGATTGGTTTACAGAAACACAAACAAACCCTGTGATGGTGTGGTGTAGCAGACCATGTGTTCTACTGAACAGCTGGCACAGGGAGGATTCACCAGCAGCTTATCTTTGGGAGAGAATACAGGTTGTCTTTGGTGGCTTGTGGCCACAGCACATCCGACCCTCTGACACCACATTTAGATGGAGTTCTATCAGAACTCTACAACAAGCTTCCACCTACAGGACATGAAGCCACAGACTGGAGGCAGAGATGCAGTCTTTTTCTTAATGTATTACGGAGATATTTGGTGGATACATCGGACTGAAAATAAAAACTTTCATCAACTTATAGTGTGTACTATCGAAGAAAACTGATTTTTTTTTTAATTAAATGTGTTGAATATAGTAGTTTTGATTGAATATTGCAATTTTAAACTTGGATTTGATCATTCTCCAGCATGCCCGTCAAACCTTTTGGCAGGTTTTTGGGCTCAGGGAGTTGAAACATGGCGAAGACAGACTGCTTAGTAACTGTCGCTGTGTTTGCAGAACCACACTGAAGCGAGACTCCTCTCAGCCAGACATCGAGATCCTTCAGCCCATCAACCTAGAGCTGCTCGTCACCAGAAACCTCGCTGCTTCCTGGTTGACAAAGATCCCTGGCATCCAGGTCCAGGGCGTCCTCCGCTCCCTCGATGTAGGTTCCTCTACGCTGGGTTTGGACCGAGCTGCCACTTTTCCTTATTAACATATGAATCTGTGTCTGTCAGATGAGTCTGGGTGAGGAAGACCTCGGTGTTCTGATGAAGATTCTGGTGGAGAACATTGGGGAGGGACGTAAAGAGCACATTATGGATATCACAAAACAGGTAGCCCAAGGTGAGTTCGCTCTGAAGGCATGATGAGAAGTTTGATAGAAACCAAACAATGAGTTCAGACTCAGCCACATTCATCGAGCTGCATTCACCCAGTGCGGCTCTAGAAGAAGGTTTGAGGACAGAAACATGTTTGTAATGTTTCCCTCCACAGAGAAGGTGGCGCTCGCCGGGCAGAAGGTGGAGACGGGGTCATTGCAGTCAGGACCTGATGGTGGGATGGCCGCCACCAATGGAGCTCTGACTGAAAACACCATCAACGTTCTCCTCGATTTCGAAGTCAAAGAGGTACAAAACCTGCAGAGCTGAGAGACTCTCTGTTCAGATTTCTGCTGCTGCAAAACAACATCAGACTGTGCTAATAAAGGTTAGCTGAGATAGAAGATGGTTCTGTTTCGGCAGGTCTGTTGGGGATCATTCCTCCTGGTCCACTCAGCATTTGTTGTTCTTCTCACATGGTGTCATTCTGCTGTTGTCTGATGTTATTTTTTTCTTTTTGTTCTCTAAGGTGCTTCTGACCCTGAAGAAGCCCAGGCAGCAGGCGGAGTCGCCTTTCCTTGTCTTTCACGTGGCTCATCTGGGCATCAACACCAAAGTCAGGAAGTACGACATGTGTGCCACGACATACATCAACAAGATCACCATGAAGTGCCTGGAGTTTACAGGTCAGAGCTGCAACCAGGCGTTAGTGACCTAGCTGTGTTTGACTGGACCAGTGTCTACGGTGTCCTGCCCTGGTTTCTGTGGTTCCATTAGGGTTCTGTACTGGTTTCTGTGGTTCCAGTAGGGTTCTGTACTGGCTTCTATGGTTTTGATGGTGTCCTGTGCTGGTTTCAGACTCGAGCGGCGAGCCACTGTGTCTCATCAGCTCTTCGGTGGCGCCTGGAGCTGAACTGCTCAAAGTGCAGTATTTGAAGGTAAGGACACATGTAAGCCTTGGACCTGTTCAGGTACTCAGGTGTGCTGTCACCTCTCAGAGCCGTTTAATCAGCAGAACTTCTATTTCTTCAGGCTGACCGCTCCGGACCAAACTTTTCCACTGCCTACAAGAACACGGAGCAGATGATCAACGTGAGTCCGTTCATCATGTGTTTGTTAGTCCACATTCATCCACACTGAGACTATGTGCAGGAAATAGAACGAGACTTTGGTTCCATTTGATGTTCTCATGAAGAATAACAGTGTCAGACAGCGAAGTCTTCATTCTTCAATGTTTATTTTATTTGTTCAGAATTGACTGAATTCCTCCAATATGTCCTGAATAGAGTAACAGAAACAAAGCAGAGCTCCACTAGACCCACATGAACAGTATGCAGTATCTGAGCAGTATCCCTAAACTATCATATGATTCCTAACTGTATCCCCTTGTAGTAATCAGATTACTTTGAGCAGTAGAGTATTGTCTGTCATATCAGATTACAAACTACGAGTTCAGTTTTGTAGACTTAAATTCAGACTCCACATCAGGAACTCAGTGAAACTAAACTGAGTCCATCGTTCATTCCTGAGCTTCTCTGGTTCCTTCAGTCTTCATCTCTGTTGACAGACTCAGTCCTCCTCAGCAC
>NW_007579571.1:84810-93616 GCF_000690725.1 Stegastes partitus | reverse complement strand
GGTCTTCTCCATGTGGAGCCATGATGTGTTGCACTTGTGTTGTGTACTGTGTGTATGTGTTGATGAACATCATGTCTGCTGCTACAGTTACATTTGACTTTGACTGTCAGGTGACCTTCACCTCTCTGGACTTGATGCTCCACACTGAGGCTCTGCTGTCCACCATCAACTTCCTGTCTGCAGCGCTGACGTCCAGCAGCAACACAACTGCAGAGAGAGACAACCGACCGAAGATCGAGGACAGGACGGCCAAGTCCAGTCAGTAACACACACAGTAACACACACAGTAACACACACAGTGAACTACACACTGAACTAAAAGCCAGCATGTGCGTTGCTTCCCATCAGCTGCGCTGCCATTGGCTGCAGACTGTGAGGTCATCAACATGAAGGTGATGGTGACGCTCGGAGCTTTTAACGTTCTGGTGTGCGACCAGACCTGCAACATGGCCGACATCAAGATCCAAGGTATCCAATCATAGCCGAGCTCTTCTGTAGTGAGGGTCTCTGTGTTGACGCTGCTCTCACCTGTCTGCTGTATTCCTCAGGTGTTCACGGCTCTCTGCTGATGCAGGGACCACAGACTCATCTATCAGCTCGCCTACGAGACTTCATCGTTCTCAACGTGGATCCCAGAAGCATCCACAAGAAGGTCAGTCAGTTGTCGGCGTCCTGCAGCCCTGAGCTCTGATGCAGGTCGGTGGTTATCAGTCAGTCTGTGCTCAGTAGCCCTTCAGCTAACTTCTCCTCTCAGCACTAATGTCAAGAATGATCACACTTCTTCTCATACATCTGTCCAAACACTGCCTCCCCCGACTGCCCCAGATTCCTCTGGACTTGCAGCACACTCCTCTGAAGAACCATCTCAGACTGCCCTGCATGAGATTGCTTCGAGCAGCTGTAGACTGCCTTCATCTACCTCTGATATGACCCGTTAACCTCCCTCAGACTGGAACAGCACCTGGAACACAAATGCAGTAAATTATGCAGCCACACAGATCCCAGGACACTGAGCTGGCTGAAGCTACTGCAGACTCTGAGCTCCGTCAGGATACAGTGAGCTCAGGGTCAGGGTTAGGGTCAGCTAAACCTGACCCTCAAACTGTGGTCCACATAAACAGTTGATCCCTGCAGAAACCTGCAAGTTGTTTTAAAGGAGCCTAATCTTTTGTTTGCATCCCTGTATGCCCTCATTCAGGCCCATTTTTAGCAGACAGAAAAGTTCCTACTCTGGCTTCTGTATTTCTAGTGGACCCTGAAAAACTGCTGGTTCAAAACTTGATGCTGATTGGTTAAACTCAGAGAGGACAGCATGTTGTCTGTCCTCTGATGTCCAGCAGCTTCTTCTTCTCTAACATCACTGTCAGCAATGTAAAGTTCTCCAGATGTTCTAACAAGCCTCCATAGTTCTGGTTCCTTCGTAGAACTGGAGTTACATCAGTAACTGTTTCTTCTGGTCAGTCTGAGTTAATGTTGAAGCTGTTGGATCTAAAGTGGAAACAGAAAGACTGAAAAGAACGATTAGCCGCTCAATGCTGGAAGCGTTCACGACACCTGAACTGTCTGCAGCAGAAAGCCGCCTGTAGTCAGACTGATGGTCTTCTAGCGACATGAGCAGCTCTCCAGATGCTCTCCTGGAGGTCCTGGACTGCTTGGACAGGGCCGTACCAAGGCCAGACTAGTGTCTCTCTGTCAGCACCCTGGACTCCCTCAGAACCTCATGGACTTGTTTTCTTGCTGATGAGGTGGATATGCATCGCCTCTTTCATGTGTTTTTCTTGCTTTTCTGTCTCTTTGCTGTTGTGATGTCACAGATTTCCTCTTGTGGGACAAATAAAGGATGTTCTTTTGTCTGATCTCGTCAGTATGCAGTGTTTCCTTCTGTTATGTGTGAGCTCAGGGCGTCACTCTGAACTGTCCTTCAGGCAATCTCCATCGTGGGGGATGAGGTGTTCAGCTTTACCATGAGTCTGACCCCCAACGCCACCGAGGGCGCCGGCTACGCTGACACCTCCAAAACAGATGGCAGGCTGAAGCTGAACGTGGGCTGCATCCAGGTGGTCTACCTGCACAAGTTCATCATGTCTCTGGTGGTGAGTCCCACACAACCGCCTAACCCTAACCCTAAACCCTAAATCTAAACCCTAACCAGAGGACCCTCACAACAGGATCTTAGTTTTTACAGTTTCCAGTGACCAGATTCTCACAGTTCCTGGGGTTTGTGTTCCCACCTGTCTGTCTCAGGTTTGATTTACTGTTTTATTTTTTTTTTCAGTTTTATTTTTACATCCTCAGAGATGTTCCAGTTTCTTAGAGGCTGTTCAAACAAATGTCAGAAACAAGCTACAACCTCCTAGAAATGAAGCTAAAACCTGCAGTACCTCCAATGTTCAGTCAAGGTTCAGCAGTGAGTCGGTCCCCACAGACGTCCACGTTCAAACGTTAGAGCAGAAATCAACACTCTACCAGTCGGCTGCAGAAACAGTTCTGGTCTATACAGCTAATTTCGTGAGAGCTGTACAGGGGAGAGTTTTTATACAACTCACTGTTTAAACTGACCGAAACATTCAACGAAGCATCTTGAGTTTAGTATCCAGGATTCTTGGATGTTGCAGTTACTTCTTGGGTTTTGTTGGGTCTGAAACTCACGTCAACATAAAATTCAGATTTTTATTTTCATCATGCAGATTTTTAAAAAATCTTTGCTTTAAGATGTTATAACAGGTCTTATTTTTATTTCTGTAGATAAACCCATTTTGTCTTTACTGAACTCCCTGCAGAATTTCACCAACAACTTCCAGACGGCTAAAGAAGCTCTGAGCGCTGCGACGGCTCAGGCGGCTGAGAAGGCGGTGTCCAGCGTTCGAGACTTTGCCCAGAAGAGTTTCCGTCTGTCCATGGACGTCAGGCTGAAGGCTCCGCTCATCATCATCCCCCAGTCCTCTACCTCCCATGATGCACTGGTGATGGACCTGGGTCTGATCACGGTGGGAAACAGCTTCTCTCTGCTGACCGTAGACGGATGTCCACTGCCGGCCATCATCGACAACATGGACGTCCAGCTGACGGAGCTGAAACTCTCCAGGTTAGTCAGTTGGAGCCTTAAAAGAAAGAGTTAATGAGGTTCTTCTGGTCTCTTCTCTTCTGCATCCACCCGCACACCCAGATGAGCTCAGAACAGAAAAGTTCTTTCAGAAGGATCTTTATGGTAATTTATGACCAGCAGCAGTTCTACAGTTCATCAGCAGACGCTCATATCCAAAGCGACGCACATCTGAGAGCAGATCGAACACCACCAAGGACCTAGTCAGGAGAGAACGACCTGGATCAGAGCCATAGACCAGGTCCAGGTGTGATCGGTGGCAGTAGCAGGCTGTAGGGAGGTGACAGGATGTTTTGTGTTTGTTTTCAGTCTGTCAGGTGCAGCGGTATTCAGTGAAGAGCTGCTCTTTAGTCAAATTACAGTCAATGTTTTTTAAGTCACCTGATCTTCTCACTGGCTCTTTGCATCAAACCTTCATCATTTCAGCTACAACATCTTGTCTCTTGCTGTCCTCCAGGACCAGTATGGACCCAGTGTCGGACCGACCCGGCACTGAGCTCCTGGAACCAGTCAACCTGCATCTGAACGTAAAGAGGAACCTTGCAGCTTCCTGGTACAAGAAGATGGCCACTGTGGAGATCGATGGAGATTTGAAGCCCATGAAGGTAGGAGGAGGAGCCGACTAACTAACCCTCATACTAACATAACGCAACATACATAATATACTAACCCTCAGTATATGTGAAAGTTCCTGTGATATATGTGAGGAGCCATAAAACAGCATCAATAGGGCGTCGCTATAGCTCACCTGGTTGAGCTGGCGTCCCATGTACAGGGCTACAGTCCCAATGTGGAGGTCATGGGTTTGAATCCCGCTCATGACCCTTTCCCACATGTCCTCCCCCCATTCTTCTCCCCCACTTTCCTGTCTCTCTCTGACTGCGCTTTCCAATAAAGGCACAAAGGCCAAAAAAATAACTTAAAAAAACAAAAAAAACCCAACATCAATAGTTGAGTCATTTACGGCATAAAGAGTAATTCTTCTCCGTGGAGTGAAACACGACCCCTCAGAGGCGTCTTACAGCCTTCCTTGTTGCATATTTAACTGTCGTCTAACCCAGCGGTCTTCAACCTTTTTTGCACCACGGACCGGTTTTAAGCAAGAAATGTTTCTACGGACCGGTCACTACGCACATAACAAATAATAATTGTTTTTTTTCTGTTGAAAAGTTTCATAAATAAATAAAATTAATTTTTATTGCTTAACATGTTTACTTTTTCTTTGTCTCAGTATGGAGTCTCTCCCACTTTCCAAAGCAGCTCTCCTGAGACGTTTGTTTTTGACTGACGGCTTCGTTTAGCAGTCAAGTGACGGGAAGACGAGCTGGTCATGTTTCAAAATAAAACACCCTGCAGACTCCGCTGGAAACAAAAATAAACCAATAAAATGTTTTTATTCTATCTGTGCGGCCCGGTACCAAATGACCCACGGCCCGGTGGTTGGGGACCGCTGGTCTAAAGCACTCTCTGAAACCCTGCAGGAACAGAAACACTGCTAACCCTCACCCCTTTGCTCTTGTTCTTACAATCAGTCGTCACATAAACCACCAAAGGTACAGTTTCCTCTGAGGACCGTCTTAGTCTGTTTGTCTGTAGTCTCTGTAGACGTCCTCATCAGGACGCAGCTTTAGGCTAGGCTACCAGTCTTTGTGCTAAGCTAGGCTAGCACCTCTTTTTGCTGGGCTCGGCTGGTGTCTGTAATAACTGCTGTGTCTGCAGCTGGAGCTCAGTCAGGATGATCTGAAGATGCTGCTCAGGATCCTGACGGAGAATCTTGGGGAAGCCGGCGGCCCAGAGCCCAGCGCCACAAGACAGGAGGCACGTCTGCAGATCCGAGCTGCCGAAGCGCCCCCTACAGGTCCAACAGAGCTCCTGTTCATTGTTACTCAGACCCCGGATGGTGTCTGTTGCTGACCTGTTTAATGTTCCACCTGCTCAGGTGACGCTGAGAAGCCGACGGTGAGGAGTGATGTGGAGGAAGACGAGGGTCAGGACACCATGAAGTTTAACTTCAACATTGAGTCTCTGGGTCTGGTTCTGTACCTCAACAACCCCAAACAGGTCAGTCAGTAACAAGGACTTCAAAAGAAATGTGGAAAAGCTAACCGGACCAAAATGAGGTCCAGATGGTTCAGGTCCAACTGGGTTAGATCTAGCTGGTCCTGGTCCAGCTGGTTAGGCTCAGTGGATCACGTGTCTCACCGTCATCCTGGTCCCTGCAGCTGTTGGACCTCCAGCACCAGCAGAGCCTCCGACTGGGGGAGTTCGCCCTCCACAAGCTGAGAGCGTCAGGGAGGATCCGGACCAGCGGCAGCGTTGAGGTGAGCACGGTGCTGACCGCGTGCACACTGGACGACCTGAGGACCGGCATGGAGCGCGTCACCTCACGGTAACAGTCACATGAACTGTGGGTTCAGTCCCGCTGACTGATGATGAGGTGTGAGTCTGTTTTTCAGGAAGAAGGAACGTGGTGAGGTCACACTGCCTGGAGAGGATCTTCACCTTCCTGCACCTGAAGTTTGTCTTGTTACGGATCGACACTTCTGCTGCTGCTGCCGTTTTTTAGTTCTTCAGTTTTAACGTCACTTTTCTGCAAAACAAACTTTAAACCTTGTGTTGCTGAAGCAGTTTCTACTAAATGCTTCAAATTGAATTCATATTTACCGAAAACCAGAAGTTTACATCCACCGTATAAAAGACAGAAAACCTTTTCTTCTTCCTGTCTGACGTTAAATCAGACTAAACCTTTCCTGTTTCAGCTCAGTCAGGATCCATCCATCCATCTTCTCCCTCTTATCCGGAGTCGGGTCGCGGAGGCAGCAGCCTTAGCAAAGCTGCCCAGACTTCCCGATCCACACACACCTCCTCCAGCTCTTCCGAGGGGACCCCTAGGCGTTCCCAAGCCAGCTGGGAGACATAGTCCCTGCAGCGTGTCCTGGGTCTTCCCCGAGGCCTCCTCCCAGTGGGACACGCCCAGAACACCTCCCCAGGGAGGCGTCCAGGAGGCATCCGGAAAAGATGCCCGAGCCACCTCAGCTGGCTCCTTTCGATGTGGAGGAGCAGCGGCTCTACTCCGAGCTCCTCACCCTATCTCTAAGGGAGCGCCCGGCCACCCTGCGGAGGAAACTCATTTCGGCCGCTTGTATCCGCGATCTCGTTCTTTCGGTCATTACCCAGATCTCATGACCATAGGTGAGGGTTGGGACGTAGATTGAGCGGTAAATCGAGAGCTTTGCTGCCTTGCTCAGCTCTCTCTTCACCACGGTGGTCCGGTACAGCGACCGCAATACTGCAGACGCTGCACCGATCAGTCTGTCAATCTCACGCTCCATCCGCCCCTCACTCGTGAATAAGACCCCAAGATACTTGAACTCCTCCACTTGAGGCAAAGACTCTCCACCGACCCGGAGAGGGCAAGCCACCTTTTTCCGGTCGAAAACCATGGCCTCGGATTTGGAGGTGCTGATCCTCGTTCCGCTCGCCCCACACTCGGCTGCAAACCGCCCCAGTGCACACTGAAGGTCCTGGTTTGATGAAGCCAACAGAACAACATCATCTGCAAACAGCAGAGATGAAATTCTGTGGTTCCCAAACCGAACCCCTTCCTCCTCCTGGCTGCGGTGAGAAATTCTGTCCATAAAAATAATGAACAGAACCGGTGACAGAGGGCCGCCCTGGCGGAGGCCAACGGGCACTGGGAACAGGTCTGTCAGGATCACCAACATTATTTCTATTAGTTAAACACCAGAATAATGAGAGAGAGAAGGTTTTATGACTTTCTTTAGAGTCAGAAGTTTCCATCCATCTCCTCAGTATCTGCTAGCGTTGCCTTTAAACTCTATGACTTTGGGTCAAACGTTCTGGGTTTCCTTCCACAAGCTTCTCACCACAGTCTGATGAGTTCTGGCCCATTCCTCCTGACAGAACTGGTGGAACTGGGTCAGGCTTTTTGGTCTCCTTGCTCCACTGATGTTCTCCAGGATGGAGTTCAGGGCTTTGTGATGGCCACTCTGTTGTCCTGAAGCCTCTCTGTAGCTAATCTGGCGCTATGCTGAGGCTCATTGTCCATCTGAAGACCCATTAGTGTCCAAGCTGTAACTTCCTGCTGATGTCTGGAGATGTTGCTTCAGTATCTCCACATCATGTTCTTTCCACATGATGCCATCTATTGTGTGAAGGTCACCAGTCCCTCCACAGCATGATGCTGCCACCCCCACCCTAACCATGACCCTGACCCTAGCCATAACCCTAGCCATGACCTTGACCCTAACCATGACCCTGACCTAGCCATGACCCTGACCCTAGCCATGACCTTGACCCTAACCATGACCCTGACCTAACCATGACCCTGACCTAACCATGACCCTGACCTAGCCATGACCCTGACCCTAGCCATGACCCTGACCCTAACCATGACCCTGACCTAGCCATGACCCTGACCCTAGCCATGACCGTGACCATGACCCTGACCCTAGCCATGACCGTGACCATGACCCTGACCCTAGCCATGACCCTGACCCTAGCCATGACCCTGACCCTAACAACAACATGACACGGACCAGGACAACGCAACCAGGAAAGGGAACTAATCAACCACTGAAAAAAACAAGACAAAATCCAAAACGTATACCCAGAAAGGGACCACGACTTCACCCAGGAACACAAACCAAAACGGACTGAAAAAAATCAGAAAATAGAACCTGTTTTGAAAGAGCATTATGACACCAGCCAGGACAACATGACGACAATAGATTAATCCACTACTGAAGAAAAAACAAAGACCAAAACCAGACAAACTTTGAAGGCGGAAGCCCAAAAGAAAGAAACTACAATCGCTACTCAAAATCAGAACAAACTCTAACCTAACAGAGCAAGTCAGAAAATAATATGACACTGACCATGACTAGAAGGAATCAGAGAGAATGTGATGGCCAGTGCATTTCCTTTAACTTCCCACCCCAAACTGCTGTGTCGACGGACATGGCAGTTTGGGGTGGGAAGTTATTGAGACAAATTTCCAAAAACCTAACCCTGACTCTGACCCATCAGCTTGTACCAATCGAGGTGCATTACGTTGAGGTTTGTGTAAACAGTGGGATCACTGTGTTGCTGTTGTGCAGGATGGTGGGGCGGAGAGACGAGGACAGCTCGGAGGCCATGATCGATGTGACGTACCGGCAGGACGCTGCAGAGCGTGAGGTGGTGGCTGTTCTTCAGAAGCTCTATCTGTGTGCCAGCGTGGAGTTCCTGATGGCTGTTGCAGAGTTCTTCCTGCTGGCGCTGCCGCAGAGTCCAACTCCGGCCGCCGCCTCTGCAGCGAGCGACAGACTGCCACTGAGACATACCGCCGAACCAAGAGCCGATGCCAAGACAGGTAAGACCAGGAGGAGGTTGGAGTCTCTGTAATTCTAATTACTGATAATACTATAATGGTGTCAGGACACTAAAGCAGGGCTTCTCAACTGGTCTCACCCTGGGACCCACGTTTTCCTGTGGTCATGAAGTCGCGACCCACTTTATTTGTAGAATTCAATATATTTTGCTGTGCAACATGCATTTCAGAGCTTATAACCATGCACAGTAACTGGACCATGACCACTGCATGAAAAGTGAATAAAATAAATATCAGAACTACTCTAAAACAAAGTTTTGGCCTCATCAGGTCATGTGTTGAAGTTAATGAGACAGTTGGGCTCGTGCTCT
>NW_007579571.1:78333-82380 GCF_000690725.1 Stegastes partitus | reverse complement strand
AGAACCCGGAGAGAACCCACGCTGCACGGGGAGAACATGGAGACTCCACGCAGGAAGATCCCGGGTGTCCTCACCGGGACGTGAACCAGAGACCTTCTAGCTGTGAGGCGCTAACGGCGCTAACGGTGCTAACCACTGAGACACCTGCAGCCCTGTTCGTGATCAGTTTCTTATATTTGTTGGTTTTCTCAGGCTGTTCACAGCCACAGGTCTGCTGCTAGCGGCAGTACCATGAGGTGTGACTGGTACACCACCGGGATCAGAAACAGCAGCTGTGTTCCACATCACATCCTTCTTCTTTCTGCTTCCAGTACAGCTGCAGTCACAGAGTACAGTTTCATGCAGAATCCTGCAGCTGGGACAGAATACTTCAAAAGGCACCTTCAGCTTTGACCACCGCAGCCTGTAGTATGAAATCAGCTTAGATCAAACTAGTTCACATCCAGACACTGTGGTGTAGCTGTGCAGAGGATTGTGGGTCTGAACGTCCAGAAAAGCATGCCGCCTCCAAACTGCAAAGTCCGACCAGATGTAGGGGAACATCCTGGTATTTTTGGCACCACATTTGACGTTCTTGTAAGAGGACATACTTAATCATTTCTGGTGTACCGTGTAGTGCGGCGGTGGGGCAACGGTTAGCACCACGGCCTCACCAGAGGGTCCTGGGTGGAATCTGGGGTCCTTCTGTGTGGAGTTTGCATGTTCTCTGCTGAGTTCTCGCCGGGTTCTCCGGTTCTCTTTAAACTGTCTGTAGGGGTGAATGTGAGTCTCTGTGACCCTGTGATGGACTGGTTACCTGTCCAGGTGAACCTGCCACACCCTCAGCCCCTGATGCCCCACAGAGAGTGAGGAGGTGTAAAGATCATGGATGGATGGTGGAACGTGCTCCAGGTTTGAGGCCTCAGGTTTGGAGTTCATCCTGAAGAGGCTCTTCGTCAGCTGAAGGAATGTAGACAAGGCTGCAGTTCCTTTAAGGAGGTGATTTCTCATCTCTAGCGGTTTATCTGAGGAATGTAAGACCTCAGGTTTCTTACGTGGCCTTCACACTGAATCAGTAGGAAAACAGTCAGTTGTTCTTCTCTGGAAAAGAGAGAAAGTGCTGGACAGACAGCGTCTTTCTCTGCCCATTGCAACAGAAATACATTTTCCAGCAAGCCGGGAAAGTGTTTGTTTCCGTATTTAACGTAACAGCAGAGGTTCTGTGTGTGTTTTCTGATTAATATTGAACTGAAATTGAACAAGTTGCTATTTGGTTTGTTGTATTGAAAAACATCCCGTTTTTAAATAGTGAATGTGTTGATTCTTGTTTCATTTGAGTTAAGTCACTTTGGATCTGTAAATTCTAGTGAAATGTTTTTCATGGGGAAACATGTTGCAGCTTTTCTTTTACAAACTGCGAACCTCGTCCAGATCAGCGTGAACCAAAGCCTGAATGACTTCTGTCCTGACATGTTGGGACTCTGTTGGTTCGTTAGTAAAATGCCTCTGCGGTGACACCGGAGCAGCTTCCTACGGACCGAGTGAACAGATCTGAGTCACAGAACCTACCGACAGCACAAACTGAACAAAGCTTCCCAAAGAAATGAATTCAAATGAATTGAGTCGCGCTGCAGCGATCAGTTCGTTAATCAGTTGGTTGATGGAAAAATACATTTTGATTATCAAATGTTTTCTTAACTTTTCTGAAGCAAAAATCCAAACAATGTCTGTTTGCCTCAGATTTCAAAGAAATGTTGTTGTTTTTTTACACATTACTTTTTAACTGATGAACTGAGACCAGATGTCTGAACCTGTCTGGAGTGTCACCGTCAGCGTCATCAGATGGAATCAAGACGTACAAGAAGACATATTTTCCTGAAAGACGGTTCAGAGAGTGAGAGCAGAATCAGAAACCATCACCTATGTCTTCTTTCTGCAGCCTCCACAGCCAGGACTCGTGTTCGGGCGGTCGTGGTCGACCCGGAGGTGGTGTTTGTGGCCAGCCTGATGAAGGCCGACGCTCCGGCCCTCGTGGCCTCCTTTCAGTGCGACTTCTCCCTTCAGGCTGAGGACGGTGCCCAGAACATGAGGGCCAACCTGAGGGAGCTGAAGGTCCTCGCCTGCCCCTTCATCCGGAACAAGGAGGACAAGGCCGTCACCACCGTAAGATCACACGACCGCGGGTGGAGTCACAGGAGGTCACATGTTCCTCAGGTCGTTGTGCCTCCTGCGGGTTGATGTAATATGTCTTTCATGTCAAGTTCTTCATTGAACAACAAAACGGACCTGCAGGTTGTCCAGCAGGGAGCTGTTTCCTCCCATTCACATCGCTTTTGCTGTTTAGATATCAGACACCTCTGCAGGAGAATAGAGTGCAAGTAAAGCAGCTGACTCAACGTTTATCTCCCTAAAGTATGACTGTGGTCACATGAAGCTGACGTGTGTTTAGCTTCACTGTCACAAATGTGTAGCTCATTTCACAATCACACAACCAAATCTGCTGACTCATATATGCTGTGGAAATGACACAGGTCATTAATCTGTCCAATAGGTGCTGAGACCCTGTTCGGTTGCTTTGGATACCAGAACCCACCCGAACCAACCACTAAGCGGCTCAGTGATGGTGGAGGAAATCATTGTGAAGGTACGTTCATGCATGCATCGATAAAACTCAGCAATCCCACAGGTAGCTCCCTAAAGCACCGACATGTCAAGAGTAACCACTGGTGAAAAGCTGGTTCTGTTTTCTGCCATCAGAGCAGCTGTTTGGATCATTTGGTCAAACTGGTTTCATTCGGTGATGTCACTACATCAGGTAAATAAAAACTAGATGCTGTCAGTGAACTCACCGTCAGTGTGTCTGTGACCCGCAGATCTCGCCGTTCATCCTGAACACAGTGATGACGATAACGGCCGCAATGACGGCAAAGCCGCGCGATGAGCAGTGTCACGAGTCGCAGCCGGATGTCGGTGACCTTTGGTCGGCCATGAACATCTACAACTGTAACTACTGGTTTCTGGGAGTGGACCAGGCCACCGAGGTCACCGAGAGCTTCAGAGAGCCGGACGGGCGCAATGAGGGCGAGAACTTTGCTGCCGAGGTCAAGGTACTGGACCTTCACCTTCTCACAAATGAGTTTTTTCTGATACATTAGAATGACCTGCACAGGTGTGTCTTCTGTAAATGGGTGCTGTTGACCCTCAGGTGGTTCAGGTGACTCTGGAGTCTGGTTTGGGTCATCGGACCGTCCCTCTGCTGCTGGCCGAGTCCTCCTTCAAGGGATCGGCAAAAAACTGGTCTTCTATGCTGCAGCTGAGAGCTGACATGACACTGGAGGTACGAACCAAACCTTAACCTGAACCCTGAACATGAACCTTCAACCCCTGCTTCTCCACATGTCCAAGTGTCTCTGGGTAAGATGCTGAACCCAAAGTTGCTCCAGCTCTGGTTCCCTTGCTGTGTGAATGAGAAACACATTGTAAAGCATGTTGAGTCCCTCTCAGGTAGAAAAGTGCTGAATAAGAACACTTAACGTTAACCTGAGTCCTGATCCTGGGTACCTGAGGACTGGCGATTATTGTGGTGACAGACAAAAAGCCAAACAGCAACATGTTTTATCTCAGCTCGTATATGATGTCCACTGGTGTGTCTGCAGGTGAACTACTTCAACGAGATCCATGCAGTGTGGGAGCCTCTGATTGAACGAGTTGATGGCGGCCGACGCAGGTGGAACCTGGAGCTGGAGGTAACGCTGTTAGCTACACATGTCTCAGAGCTCAGCTTCAGTAGGGCAGCACTGTCTCTGATGAGACTGTGTCGCTGGTACTGATGAGGTATCAGACTGGCGTGGACGCATCCAGATCGAATATAGAACCTTTGTTCAAACAATCCTACTGTCCTCTAAGACCGGATGTTGTTCCTGATGTACTTTAGAATTGACTTCTGACAAATAAACTGACTACTGTCAGCCTGCATGCAAGCTTAAATCCCAGAATGTGCTCAGTCACCCTCACCCTAAACCCTAGCCCAGTCCCCCTAAGCCTAACCCAGTCACCAGACAGTCACCC
>NW_007579571.1:68745-77528 GCF_000690725.1 Stegastes partitus | reverse complement strand
CAGTGCAGCATGTGTCTCCCATAACACAGTGAACTCACAGCAACAGACTCAGAACAGATCCCACCACAGACTGGCCAGCTGGAGGTTCAGACAGTTCTACTTCCTTCATGTCAGTAACAACTGTGTTGGTGAATCTCCAAAAACAATTAGACTATGTATTTCCCCTCATTCTCCAGAACAAATGGCAGTTTAAGTGAATAAGCTGTGAGCTGCATGATGTGCAGAGTAAATCTAGTCCTGGTGCCACTGCACAGCCGTAGGGCTTCCTCTAGTCTGGACGTCCACCTGATTTAATCTGCTCAACTTACTGCTGCTGCTCTTGCAGATGAAGACAAACCCGGTTCAGGACAAGAGTCCTGTTCACGGAGATGACTTTGTATTTCTTCCTGAACCTCGCACTGCCATCCACATCTGCTCCAAAGACACCATGAACATCACCGTCTCCCAGTGCAGCCTCTGTGTCTTCCACAACCTCGCCAAGGTACAACACCTCCGACACCTTTTGCTTTGCAGGATTGACAGCACCTTGTAAATGTCGCCTTCCTGTGCTGTGTGTTGATCAGGCGTTCTCCGAGGGCACAGCCGCCACCTTCGATTTGTCACTGAAGGAGAAGGCTCCCTTCACCATCAGAAACGCTCTAGGGATTTCCCTCATTGTGCAGCACAGCGCCAACTTGAGGCCGGTGGGATCTGCGGCACAGGGAAAACTCCACGAGCTGTCAGTGGATCAGAGAATGGACCTGGAGCACTCCGTGTTCGAGCCGTCATCCAGAGGCAAACTGTCGGCGCTGCAGCGGCAGGAGAGCTGCCTGTTCAACCTCACCATCGGTCAGCAGCCTCACCTTCTGGCTCTGTGTTCGCTGTTTGCGCTGCATGAAGCTGCCGTCTGTGAGTAACGCCGTGTCTCTGACCTGCAGTGCCCTCTGGATACAGTGAAATCTCCAACATCGCTGTGGACAAACCGGGTCGACGTCTCTACAACATCCGCGGTCCAATGCTCCAGGAGGCCGTCTCCGTCCTGCTGCAGATCGACGCCACTGAAGGCAATAAGGTCATCACCGTCCGCTCGCCGCTGCAGGTTAGAGCCTCAAACACTCAGTCTGAACACGCTGTCGTGAGAAATGAAGAGCAGAGCATATCACCACAGTACTGCCTGACTTTGTGTTTTCAGATAAAAAATCACTTCTCGGTGCCGTTCACCATCCTGAAGTACTGTCCCACATCCAAGACTCTGCAGAGCGTCGGAGAAGCTGAACCTGAGACAGAGTTTCATGTCACCTTAGAAACATACAGGTAGAATCACACCACCTCCACCTGACATACAAACACCTGTTTGCTAGCATGCAGCACCTTCATATGCTGCCTGCTAGTCCAGTTTTATAGGGTTCGGGTTAGCGCAGTCACAGCACACGTCATCACACAGCCTGAACAAATGAAGCATTCAAATGTTGAAACAAGTCTAAACAGAGAACCAACAGTCCCGAGCAGCCTTTGGACTCCCTCTGAGCAAGCGGATGGCAATGGTGAGAAGGAGCGGCTGGAGGTCAGAGACGTGAAACTCCGGATGCAACAATTCAGTGTGTTTCAGTATTAGATGCTCAGAGTGGCGGTCTGTCAAGTGGCAGCATAGAAGAACAGCTCTAAGACAGCACACGGACCCGACACATCCAGCCAACTGGAAAGTACCTGAAGCACCGAACAGAAAAACTGCTGAAGCTCATGTTGAGTCCTGGAAAAATAAATTCTGAAAATGAATATGTTGAGTTTAGGGGAGCTTTCAAGGCGGTTTGGGTCTGCGGTCCAGGGGCCTCATTTATCATCAGTGTGTAGAAAAGCTTCTGTATTCTGTCGTGCACATGAAATGTAGAGAGTGTAAGTCCAGAAACATCCGTATCTATCAAACGAGCGTACGGGGTCGTAGCACATCAGTGCTGATAAATCCCACTGGTTCTTAACCTCCGTGCTCGAGCACGTTGCCTTCAGGAACGCCTCCACATCACCATATAGGGCAACAACACGCCTCTTTATAAGCAAGTGAAGGTTTATTTTTTCCTCACCTGTTGTCATCATCGTGGCAACAGGGCTTGTGGTTTGATGTTAAGCTCAGCGCGAAAAAATGCATCACAGCCCATAAAAGAGAACTGATGCAACTGGAGGAGGACGAGTTCATGCCAACGTCCACCCAGTGGATAACCCTGATCACTGCAGATGACATGTTTAATAACCAGACTAAGTCCAGCTGAAACATCTCCACTCTGTGACACTCACCAATAAGCCAGCCGTCCTCAGCAGCTCCTGCTTGGAGACCCACAGAACTGTTCTGCTCAATGACTAAGTCGTGTTCCTCCAGGCCGCCGGCAACAACGTTGGATAGCCACAAATGTGCAGAGCAGATTATCAGTACGTTGGGTGAATGAAACCCTTTTCTATTTTTGTGGTTTTCTTTTTATTTGACAGAGCAAGTCAGTCCCATTTACATTACATATCATTTCTGAAATGTTGCAGACATTCAATACAAGAATGGGAATGTCCTCCTCTATGTTGCTTTTTCAACGTCTTCCATCATTAAATCACTCATTTATTAAGATAACCACGAACAGAACCAGGGAGCTTACTCTGTCATTGAAAAAAGTAGTCAAATGAAAAAATGAAGAGAGCAGGTTGTATGAACGGGCGCTTCAGGTGAACTCAGACCTTGTCCATGCTCAGTCCACTTTGTCAGATCGGGTAAACTTTCCCATCACGTAAACCTCGTGTACAACATCAGTCCATTCTTCAGTAGTGGGCGGCTCAACGTTCAACCTTTTTCTTCTGTTTTTTTTACTTGCTACCAGCAACATACCAAGTAATTCCTTTTCATTAATATTCCAGCTTCCACGTGGTAAGTCACCCAGTACATAGGTTCAGATGCAGTGTTTCTATGTTCATGGATCCGTTTCCAGTAAGTTTTAAGGACCTGGCAGTGCCAGAAGATATGGAAGTGATTGGCTTCATTAGTCCCACAAAGTCTCCAGGAAGCAGCTTCCCTGATGTCGTTTCTGGATGTGTTACAAAAGATCTACTCATGTTTTGCAGCAGAACTCTCTCCATGTGTTTGACCCGGTGCAGGTCTGCTGTTGCTGGCATACGTTTTCCCAACTCTGAACAGAAATCAGCATGTTTCCTTCTCTTTCCCTTTTCTTTCTTATGTAGCCTGTGCTGCATTTTGAGCTTTGAGAATGCCATTATACAGTCTAGATATAATTTTGTTACCTGATCCGGACTTTAGTAAGTAATGAATCCCAGTTCCCCTTTTCCGAGGCCTCTTTAAGATTTTGATTAAAATAATGTCGGACCTGCAAGCATCTGAAAAAGTAGTCTCTGTCCAACCCGTGTTTTTTCTTTGGAGCTTCAAAGCTCTGGAATGCTCCTTTGTGAAGGAAAGAACAATAATTTATTGTGTCTTAAATCTGTCATCATATTTTTTGGTGTGAACTCTGAGTCACCATCTTAGAATTTGGATAAGTCTCCTAACTTGCACATTTTCATGATTTCCTGCCAGGATTTCAGGAGAATGTCTGACGTGGGGTCGTCTGAAGATGCCAGTTCGCGCTGCAGTTTATAGTGTGTTAGTAGGGCTGTTACTGGTGTTCCTTTTACTGGTTTCCTTCCAGCCAGCCATGCATGTTGGTGAACACAGGCAAACTGGTGGCCTTAGCTGGGCATTTCTGTAAGCACGGTAGGCCTTTCTTTCTTTAACTGTAGTGTTTTGCATTTAATCCTGGCCTTTTTCCCATGCCATAAATGTCTTGATATTAATCTGTCCCATTCCAAGAACTGTTTGTGTGGCATGTGGACTGGTGGACAGTGAAGAAGGTGAAGAATATTCACTCTACCTGACTCAGTCCTGGAGTATAAAGTCAAAGTGGGAAAGACGTTCCCTCTTTGTGTATCTAACTTAATTGTTGAACTTAAAGCTCCATAGTTGGCATCAAACAGTTTGGAAAAGTCCTTATTTAATATTATGATGTACTATGCAGTCCAGTTCCACTTGTGACGGTTCCTAATCTCATCTGGAGGGTCATAGTTAAATCTAAGTACCTGGGTTTTACTGACATTCATTTTGTACCCTGAAAGTCAGCCCCACTCTTTGAACATATCCATCATTTTTGTGAGTGTTTGTGTAGGTTGTGTTAAACTTACCAATAAACCACCAGCGAATAGGCCCAGTTTCTGTTCCCCAGATGTCATTGTTACCGTTCATGTCAGACTTCTGTCGTATCCATTGACTCAGAGGCTCTAGAAACAGAGTGAAGAGGAGTGGGGATGAAAGGCATCCTTGTCTCTTTCCTCGTTCCAGAATGAAAGGCTTGCTCAGACCTCCATTAATCTGAATCTTAGCCGTTGGTTTATCGTATAGAGCTGCGAATGTGTCACTTTCAGTTCTCTGAATACTTTATGTAAAAAGGACCATCTCACTGAATCAAACGCTTTTTCTGCTTATCGTAACCAATTTTTGTTGTGAAATATATGTCATGCATTGTTTTCCTGATGACACCTGTCTGGTCTTTGTGTATCGGTTCTGGTAGAATAGGTTCCAGTATTTTGATCACATAGAGGTACACAGTTGAGAATCAACATTCGCACGCCTACAGGACGGTCATTCCCACACTCCAATCCATCTTCCCCTTCTTGAGGAATAGTAGAGACTATGGCCTCTCTCCATGAGGGGCAGTTGTTTTCTCTTCAAGCACCCAATTAAATGCCTGTAACGGTGTTGGGACTAATGGCTCGTGCATTGTTTTGTACTATTCTGAGGTGAAAGCATCTGCTCCCGGAGACTTTCCCCCGTCAGCCTCCCAGTTGCTCATTGTACTACCTCTTTTGTTATTTTGGCAATCAGTATTTCATTTTATTAATCTGTGTAACGGAGATAGAAAAGCATCGATCAGGTGATCGTCCTTCATTTGCACCTGGTACTACAGTATTTTATAATCTTTTTCAAGCCACTCCTTAATCTTTTCTGGATTAGTTTCTGTTACATTTGTCGTGGGATGTCTTATTTGGTGTATGGTTCTCTCAGCTTGTTGTTTCCGTAGCTTCTGTGATAAGAGTTTTGATGATTTAGTCCCGTAGTGATGTTGTTTTGTAAAAAGAAGCTTCTTTTCTATGTGTTGTGTGTGTATTTCATCTATTTCTTTTCTTAATTGAGAAATTTTAGATTTAGTCCCATCTTGTAATGTTTGTGATGCTCCTTTTGTAGTTTCTTCAGTTTATCCTCCAAGTTTCTGAGTTTTAATTGAGTGGAGGATTTTTGCTGGAGGAAATAACTATGAACTAACTAACTGTCCCTCCACACATCCACAATTCCTAATTCATTCATTAAATTGCTGGTTTTGTTTACGAATATGTTTTTTTGCCATCTGATTTTCCATTTGATGAGTCCTTTTTTGGGTTTAGCTGAACATTAAAGTCACCACGGCATGTGACGATCCCTGGACTTCTTGTGGTCACCAATTCAAATATATACTTATAACAGCACCAGTCGCTCCCAGGAGGGCCGTACACTCCTGATCAAAATCGTAAGACCAGTTAAAAAATTTCATGAATTTGCATTTTGCACTGTTGGATCTTAGGAAGGTTCTAAGTAGAGCTTCAAAATGCAAAAAGAAGAAACGGGAACAAGAGACCAGAAGCTGTGAGCCGGCAGTTTATTGAAAACAATAATTTAACTCCAACAGGCTGCTCATCAGCTGATCAACAGTTTGAGACCACAGCTCCAAAAAAACCCAAAACCTCCTCAAACAGACGTTAAAGTGTCAAAAACTGAGCCAGTAATGAGCAGCTCCACCGTTAGTGTTGATCACTTCAGAAGTTGGTTTTGGCATGCTTGATGCAAGTGTTTCCAGAAGGCTGGTGGGAATGTTGCTCCAAGTGGTGGAGATGGCTTCATGAAGGGCTTCCACTGTCTGGACCTGATGTCCATGTCTGTAAACTTCCCTTGCCATCCATCCCCACATGTTCTCAGTTGGATTAAGATCAGGGGAACATGCAGGATGGTCCAAAGAGTGATGTTGTTCTCCTGGACAGAGGTCTTGGTCAGACGGGCGTTGTGAGTTGGAGCGTTGTCCTGCTGAACCTCCCCGGTCAGTACCACACAGACGAGGCCCTCAGTCATGAGGCAACATCTCCACATGGCCAGCTGCTGTTTGACGCCCTGCACAACCTGGAGCTCCATTGTTCCACTGAAGGAAAGTCCAAACGGGCAGTTCTGTGTGAAGCAGACGTGGCCTTTGAAGACGTTTGTTTTTGAAGCCCTTCCTTCACAGATGCCATCGGATGGTCACTGGGCTGCAGTCAGCACCAGTCATGGCCTGAATCTGGGACGAGGATCGGCCCGTGTCTTACGGACAGCCATTCAGATCCTCCGGCTCGGCGCCGGTGAGATTTTTTTGGGTCTACCACTTGATTTTTTTGTTCCATAACCCTGAGGATCTTTTAAGAAATGCTAAATGACTGTCTTACTGCGTCCAGCCTCAGCAGCGATGGGCCGCTGTGAGAGGCCTCGTTCATGCAGCTCAACAATCCCACCACGTTCAGAGACGCTGAGCTGTTTGCCTTTGCCATCAAGAGATCTTCACAGAGTGATTACTTGACAGGAAATGACATGGAATCCAAATTTTTGCACAGATTTTGGCTCGCTATGCGGCCATCTCGGTGATGTTCCGACCAGAAGTTGAAACTCTTTTCTGTTAACATTTAAATTAGTTTAGTGATGCTGCTTTGATTGCGATGTGGCTGCAGTCTGTGGCTCCACATATGTTTGGGAATCCAGCAACGGCGCACAGTTACGCACAGTCCTAGGTACACGTACAAGTTGATAAATTCCATACTTTGCGTAGGAATGTTGGTACGCACTGATGATAAATGAGGCCCCAGGTGAGCAGTTTCAGGTGTTCAGGCCGTGTAACAGTGCAGTCATATCTCCCTCTGTTGTGTAGGTGTCAGCTGTTTGTGCGTCCAGCGGGTCACCTGGATGGTCAGTACAGTGCGTCCTCCACCTGCGTGGCCTGGAAGGAGCAGGTGCACCGCAGCACCGAGGTGCGTTCACTGCTGCAGTGTCCTGCATGCGACAGCAGCCTTCTGCCGCTGATGGTCAACACGCTGGCCGTCCCTGACAACCTGCGACACATCGCCAGCCATGGGGAGGAGGACTGGGACCCCGCCTACGTCATACACCTGCACCCTGTGGCGACACTACGCAACCTGCTGCCTTACACCGTCCGCTACATGATGGAGGTACGACAACCCAATGCATTCATTTATTCAGCACACCTGTCTTACCTGATGTCACCTGGTCTCACCTGGTCTGACCTGATGTCACCTGGTCTCACCTGGTCTGACCTGATGTCATCTGGTTCTCCCTTAGAGCTCAGCAGACTCCTTTGAGCTTCAGGAAGGCAGCACGTCAGACCTCCTGAATGCTCGTGTCTCTGGTGAGATCATGTCCCTGGTGCTGATGAGGTATCAGGGTCGCAACTGGCACGGACACGTCCGGATCGAACCGGATATGCCAGAGTTCTTCGCTTTGTGTCTCACCTGCGACACGGACATCAACATGACGGTGGATGTGAGCGTTCACGTGAAGAGGACGGCGGGCCGCCTGCTGCTGTCCCTCTTCAGCCCGTACTGGATCATCAACAAGACGTCTCGAGTGCTGCAGTACCGATCCGAAGATGTCAGCGTCAAACACCCGGCTGACTACCGAGACATCGTCCTGTTCTCCTTCAGGAAGAAGAACCTGTTCAGCAAGAGCAAGGTGAGAAACCCAGACAGGTTCAGATCAAACAGGAGAACATGCAGATGGGTTTGTTTCTACATCTGTGTTCAGCATGTCACCCATCAGCTGAGTTCATTTAGATACGTTTCTCCTGCTGGTTTGGTGCCATGACGGTATCCAGAGTCACCGTGACGGTATCCAGAGTCACCGTGACGGTATCCAGTCAGCCAGCCCTTTGTTTGGTGTCACAGGTGGCGTAAAGGGAGACAGTTGTGTGTCTGAGGTACAGCGTTGTCCTTAGACCCAACACAACGTTTGGTGTTTTGGGCTTTGTATCCACATTTGTGGCTGAACCTGAATATTTTGGTCGGGTTGCACCTTTATTTTAAGGATTTAACAGTTTTTCTGTCGCTGTGTGACAAACTGTGAATCAGATGAGAAACATCCGTTTGTGTCTTTGGTCTCAAACACAGAAGCTGATTTGATCATCCTCTGCGTTGTGTCGCGCTTGTCGTTGTCGCAGCAGTTCAGGCTGTTGTGTTGCTGACAGCAGTGTTGTGTGTTACAGATTCAGTTGTGCGTCTCCACCAGCTCTTGGTCGGATGGTTTCTCTCTGGACACGGTGGGGAGTTATGGCTGCGTCCGCTGTCCTGCCAGCAACATGGACTTCTTGGTATCTGGTTCAGTTGATCTCCGACATTTTGTGTTCCTCAGTCAGATGTTGACCTTTAACAGAACTGTCCTGACTTTGCTGTTGTGGAGTTTCACCTGCGTTGTTCTTAAATCAAATGGCCGTCACTCTGGTTGTGTCCAGGTGGGCGTCAGCATCCAGATGAGCAGCTTCAACCTGACCCGGATCGTCACCATGAGTCCATTCTACACTCTGGTCAACAAGTCCGCTTTTGAGCTGGAGGTGGGAGAAGTCATCAACCCAACATCCATCAGGTGGCACTACATCTCCTCCACCGAGGTGAGACCCAACAGACAGAACCAGTCGGCAAACAACAAAACTAGACCCCAAACT
>NW_007579571.1:61865-66930 GCF_000690725.1 Stegastes partitus | reverse complement strand
GGCCCTTTAAACCCAAACAATAAAGCTCATGATAACATCATTTTACAACATACATGCCCGCAACAGCGGGGCTTACAAGCTTCGACACCACAGAGAGCAGCTGTGTCATTCTGAAGTCCATCAAACGGACATGAGGTATAACCAAGAGAACAACAACAACATGAGGCTACATGGCCACTGATAATAAAACAACACAAATTCAGAGCAGTTCAGCACCACGGATAGCGGTTATTCTATAAGCTAAGCGGCTGGGCTACTGCAATTTACAACCACCAACAGTTTACAACTAACTCACACTGTGGCTGTGCCCGAAATCACTCCCTATGCCCTACATAGTGCATTATATAGGGTGCACGGCATTTTGTAGTGCTGTTCGAATTCTCAGCGGGACATTTCATCCACTATATAGTCACTCAAAATATCCCACAATGCACCGTGAAAAGTAGCGCACAGCCAATGGTCACTAACCAGCAATATGGACCGTCATGCACTGAAAGGAAATGGAAATGGAGATGAAGGAGAGCGCAGAAAAATTCCCGTTTGTTTTGTTAAATGTTATTTTACTCGGACAGTGAACGGCGCTAAAATTGCGGCGCTCGGTTGTGATTTGGACAAACTACAGCACTTTATTTAAACTGCTTTTAGTTAGTGGATCCTGAAGAAACGCTCTCATCTGGTGTGTACAGCAAAATGACAATAAACTGGATTTAATTTGATTTCTTAGCTACGCAATAAACTGTTAATTTGTTGTGTTTGTACTACGCTGGTGCAGCACAAATCGCGGCTAGCGAGCGCCGTAATTAACAGCTCGAGTAGTGTCTGAAATGATGCTTTGCCGAGGTGCTCCCTACATAGTGATCATTACATAGTGGACTATGTAGTGATCACTACATAGGGAGTAGGGAGTGAGTGGGTGATTTCGGACACAGCCATTGTGTGTAGTCATTGTTAGAACTGCTACCTGGAATTAACCTGGCCCCCTTGCTGTGCTGGCAGTTTGGGCGGGCCTGAATCGCTGCCAACAAAAAAGTCCGGTTCATTTCCAGGACGATGAACAAAATATGTGTCCAGTTTTTGTAATTTGGCTTCTCCTTGCTCTCTCTGTTCCCTTTCTTTTCGCTTTGCCGCTCCACTTTTATGCTTATGTGAAGTGCCACTCATGTTAAAATGATTTACATATAAAGTCAATGTGAAGACGCGATTAGATGCGAGTAACCGTCCCGCAATTGACGCGAATTGAGAGAGTTTGACACGATTTAGACACGCGTCCAGAGAGAAAGTTGAAAAATTTGAACTTTTGCGATCTGACGCACCGCGATGGCCAATCAGCCAATCAGCGTGAAGATTCTCTGGTGACGTGTGAGTCCACACACCAGAATGCTGCTCTTCAACTTAGCCAGCTAGCGAGCCGAGCTGCTTGCTATCGCAATGCTAGCGGGATAAACCTCCACTGGCTCCTCGTCTCTGTGGTCAGCGTCCTCCTGCTGGCGGCTGCTCGTCCATGTTGTTGTATGTGGCTGTAAAAACATGGCTCTATCTCAGCCAGTTAGTATCCTGGAGGGATGTCCTGGTACCGATCCTCTCCAGCAGGTAGTCAAACTGGGTCCGCATCAGCCGAAAACAGCGCTGGAAGCGGCCGTCATCCAGGCACAGCTCCTGGAGAAGGTGGAGGAACTCCCCGAGCTGTGTGCGTCTCTGGGGGGTCCCATGGATCCGGCGTCTGGATCGCGTCAGTCGCGCCAATGACTTGAATTCAGACACAAATTTTGACGCGCGATTGACGCAATTCATACGCGCGAGTGAAGCGAGTAAAGTCAGTAAAGTCAGTAAAGTCAGTAAAGTCAGTAAAGTCAGTGCAGTCAATGCCCACACTCATCCAAACACGCGCGAATAGCGCGATGAATTCACGTCTGGTGTGAACACAGCATAGTCCATAAAAATGCTCGACCTAGTTCACAAACTGTTGACAAGTGACTGATGATGACGTTAGTGGACGGTTGGTGACGAGTTTTACCCAGAATACACTTGGAGACAATATCGGCGATCAACTTGTAAATTTGCGGATAATAAAGTTTAATGTGAGAGCTAAAATAAAGCAATTCATGCAGTACAATATTTTATACCTACTACATCACTAAAGTCAGTCGGTTTTGTAAAATTTCTAACAACCATGACTCTGTCCTGACTGGGCCAACCAATATAGCTCCTGTATAAAGGCGTTTGATCGTTAGCAAACTATGCCCATACTTTGTACTGCTCTAGATGTAGCTGTTGGAAGGGCCTGCTTACTTCTGCTACCCTGAGTCATGGTATGGGCCTACCTCCAGAAAAGGTGACCTCCTTGGGGCCTAGGCTGGGGGCGTGCCACCCCTCCAGCCCCCCCTGAAGCCCCGCCCCTGGATTAGGGTTATGATTAGGATTAGGGTCAGGACTAGGATTAGGGTCAGGGTTAAGGTTAAGGTCAGGGTTAGGATTAGGATTAGGATTAGGGTCAGGGTTAGGATTAGGATTAGGGTCAGGATTAGGATTAGGATTAGGGTCAGGGTCCTTTCCGTTTTTAAAACCTTCTGGCTGCAGCAGGTTTCGGTTTTTCAGCCGTGCTGCTGCTGCCGACATCACAAACTGAACCCTGGTTTTTGACCTCCAACCTGTAGGAGGCGTTGCAGGACTCAAACCAGCTCGGTGCTGCTATTTTTAGCAACTGTTTGGCCAAGAGGAAGTTTTGAGTGTAAACTGATGAGCTGTGGTTTCCTCCTCAGCGGCTCGGCGGTGGTTCGGGAGCTAAAGCCCAACGAGGCTCGGCGGTTTGCGTGGGACGATCCGACGGGCGTCCGGACCCTCAGCTGGAGCTACATGGAGCATTCAGGAGAGCTGGACTTACTGAAGGTCTGCAGCAGCTCCTATTGTTCATGTTTATGAGGTGTGTTTGATGGAAAGCAGAGCTGCTCGTTCAGGTGAGTTCAGTCTGAGTCGGTGGCTGACGTTCGGTGAAGACGAAGCAGATGTTTCATTATCAGGCTGAGACCAGAAACAGAGCGGAGATCTTCACGCTGTCGCTGAGCACAAATCAAACGCACATTTATCAGCTGCTGCGTGTGAATGAAAGTCTGACCCTGAAGAATCAGCCTGAACTAAGATGACAATATAACGAACAACAGAAACAGTGAAATCATTAGTTTTTTATGGGCAGCAAAAAAGACAATATCTGTCATTTATTTTACAACCTTGTGATGAAATTTCATTTCAATTCGATTTTATTTGTGTAGTTTACTTAAACGGCCACAATACAATGAGAGACTCACCATGTATCACAATTAAAGCTCGTTTTATTCACTGAAGTTAAACCAAAGCAAGACCAAACCGGTGTGGGGTTGTGGGGATTCATAGTCAGTGATGTGTGTGTGATGTATGCATGAATTATGTCTGTGGACGTGTTGTAAAGCAAACATCCCATCAACATGGGCCTCAGGCTGGAAACAATGAAAGGACACTGGAAATGTGAAATTTTAGTGTATTGGGGGGGTCAGAAAACCAGTCTGTATCTGGTGTGACCACCATTTTCCTCAGGCAGTGCAGCACATCTCCTTCACATAGAGCTGATCAGGTTGTTGGAATGCTGGTCCACTCCTCTTCAATGGCTGCATGAAGTTGCTGGATACTGGCAGGAAGTGGACCACGCTGTCGTGTACGCCAATCCAGAGCATCCCAGACATGCTCAATGGGTGACCTGTCCGGTGAGTACGCTGGTTGTGCAAGAGCTGGGATGTTTTCAGCTTCAGGGCTTGTGTCCAGATCCTTGGGCCGTGCATTGTCCTGCTGCCACATGAGCTGATGGCCGTGGATGAACGACACAACGACGGGCCTCAGGATCTCGTCTCGTATCTCTGTGCATTGCCATCAATAAAATGCAGCTGTGTTGGTTGTCCATAACATACGTCTGCCCAGACCGTAACCCCACCGCCGCCATGGGCCGCTCCATTCACAACGCTGACATCAGCAACCCGCTCACCCGCACGGCGCCGTGCACGCCGTCTGCCATCTGCCCTGTACAGTAAAACCGGGATTCATCCCGGAAGACAACACCTCTCCTAAGGGCCAGACGCCAGCGGATGACAAACTGCAGTGAGGTGGAGACCCCGATGAGGACGACCAGCATGCAGAGGAACTTCCTGAAACGGTTTCTGAGAGTCTGTGCAGAAATTCTTTGGTTATGCAAACCGATTGCTGCAGCAGCTGTCTGGGTGGCTGGTCTCAGACAATCTTGGAGTTGCAGATGCTGGATGTGGAGATCCTGGGCTGGTGTGGTTACACGTGGTCTGCGGTTGTGAGGCCGGTTGGATGCACTGCCAAACTCTTTGAGACGCCTTTGGAGGCAGCTTATGGTAGAGAAATAAACATTCAATTCATGGTCAACAGCTCTGGTGGAAGTTCCTGCAGTCAGCAGCCAATTACACGCTCCCTCAAAACCTGCCACATCTGTGGCATTGTGCTGTGATAAAACTGCACATCTACAGTGGCCTTTTATTGTTTCCAGCCTGAGACACACCTGAGCAGTAATCCTGCTGTTTGATCAGCATCTTGATAGGCCACCTGTGAGCTGGATGGATTGTCTCAGCAAAGGAGAAGTGCTCACTGACATGGATTTAGACACATTTGTTAACAATGTTTGAGAGCAATTGGCCTTTTGCGTACATAGAAAATATATGTGTGTGTGTGTATATATATGTTTATATCTATATATAAAGAATATTTGCTCTTTGAATGTGTACCGTTGTGGAGCCCAAAGTGTAATCACACTCTGCTGACTCCCCATAACACTCGTCATCATCTGTCTGTTCAGGATGAGGTCGGACAGTTTTCCTACGACAACCAGTCTCAGGTCCACTGGGTTTCCTTTCTGGACGGGCGCCAGCGGGTTCTGCTGTTTACCGAGGACGTCGGCGTAGTGACGAAGGCTCGGCAGGCCGAGGAACTCGAACAGTTTCAACAGGAGATCAAAGTGTCACTACAAAACCTCGGAGTGTCTCTGATCAACAACAGCAACCAGCAGGAGATTGCTTACATC
>NW_007579571.1:59022-60665 GCF_000690725.1 Stegastes partitus | reverse complement strand
AAGCTCATTCAGGTCTGACATTTGGCCCCAAATGCAGGAAATCACTTTAACTTTTGGCCCAATCAGAGTGAATGAATGTTACTGATTGGATGTTCTCTGTGATCAGTACCAGCAGAATGATCATTGTTCTGATCGGTTCTATCAGCTGCAGCAGCAGCAGAGGAAACGGACCTGACAGCAGATCAGAACCAAACATTAAAACACATTGATGGGATTTCTGCACCACCATGTGGTGGTGTATGATATATATTTGCCCGAAACCTGGCACCCATAAATTAACCCATAAAGAACAGTCAGGAAACCATCTGGTTGAAGGGAGACGCTCTGTCAGCCGATTTACATCTGAAACTCTGAAAAGAACCTGCTCCTGTCCAGGTTAGCTCCACAGCATCAGTTACCATGGAGTCCTAGCAGGATTTCAGAGAACATGTTCATGACGTTGAAACTGACTGTGTGTTACAGCTCAGGTGTGGTGTGGGAGATGAAGCCAAAGAATCGCTGGAAGCCATTCAGCCAAAAGAACATCAACCTGTTGGAAAGAACCTATCAGAGTCAGCTGAGCGGGAAGACAGAAGGAGGCTGGGTCAGACTGGACACCAACCTGGAGGTCAGAGGTCAACTGACATCCAAACATTCAGATCACTTGTCAGTCGTCTGTCCAATGTAATGAGAGAGAGTATGTGATGTCACTTGTTGTCAGGTGAACCTCAGCGGAGCCACTATGATGATCCGTCAGCCCGTCTCCTGCCAGGTGAGGAGGAACTTTCTGTCTGGGATCCAAGTAGAGTTCAAGCAGTCGATGCACCAGCGCTGCCTGAGAGCCCAGCTGCACTGGCTGCAGGTAAATATACACCTGGACACCAGTTCATCCACCGACACTCACATGTATGACTGACAAAGTTTTTGTGTGCAGGTGGACAACCAGCTGCCAGGTGCCATCTTCCCCATCATCTTCCATCCGGTTCCTCCTCCAAAGTCCATTGCTCTGGACTCAGGTGGACCATCTTCATCAGCAGTTTCACGTCTTTGACCCAAGACTTGATATGATTGTTGTGCTCAGTCTCTGTAGCTGTGTGTTCTGCCTCCACAGAGCCAAAGCCCTTCATCGACGTGTCCATCATCACCAGGTTCAACCAGCACAGCAACGTCATGCAGTTCAAGTCAGTAAACACCAGTTTTAATGTGACTGCAAATCAGTTTCTGAGGAGGTCTTGGCTTCCACGCCTCCTCATAGCAGGTTCTCCTCACTCACGGCTGACGAGGCCACAGACGCTCTCTGTTCCTCACCAGCCTCCTCCCTCAATAATCTCTGCTCTCTAGCATCCCAACCTGCTCCTATCTCCTCCTTGTCTGTGGCTCACTGATGTCACCTGAAAGCAGAGGGCGGAGCTCAGAGCAGCAGAAAGAAAATGGTGTAAATCCAGAAGGTCCTCTGACCTCAGCGACCACCAGGGTCTGCTGGCATCATTCTCCTCCAGTTTAAAAACGGCTCAGAACAAGATCTGTGCTGGAAAATTATCCCCTGCTTTTAACTCCCTCCTCCACCCACCTCCTCCACCATCCTCCTCCTCCACCCTCCTTCACCACCCTCCTCCTCCACCCACCTCCTCCTCCACCCACCTCCTCCTCCATCCTCCTCGTCC
>NW_007579571.1:53343-58421 GCF_000690725.1 Stegastes partitus | reverse complement strand
CTCTGCTCACTGCAGACATGTTTGCCTCGTTCTTCACAGACAAAGTCTGTGCCATCAGTACCCAGTTCTCTGAGTCTGACCAGCTCCCTGTCCAGCCTCCAGCTCATAGGGCCACGTTCTCCTGGTTCTTCCCTCTGACTGAGCAGGAAGTCTCCTGCTGGACTCTCGTCCTACTACTGATCCACTGGACCTGATACCATCCAACCTCTTACAAACCACTTCCTCAGCACTTGATCCTGCAGTAACACACATCATCACCTCCTCACTTGCTACAGGTGTGTTTCCTGCTGCATTAACGAGCCCGAGTCGCTCCAGCAACCATAAACCTGCACTCGACCCGGCCCAGGTTGAAAGCTACAGACCGGTTTCACTCCTGCCCTTCCTGTCTAAAGTACTTGAGCGACCTGTCTGCTTTCCTCTGTGACAACAACCGGTATGACCCGTATCAGTCTGGTTCTAAACGGGGTCACTCTACCAGACTGCACTCCTCTTCCAGCTGCTTCAAATCCAAACTCTGACACTGAAGCAGAACCACAGAGAGAACATCTCCTCCGACCTGAACTCTCTCCTTCAGGTCTACACTCCCTCTGCTCACTAACTAGACCAGCCAGAACCTCCTGGTCCAACCACCACAACAGGCCCAGGTCGGTAGCTGGACTCTCCTCCTCTGTGGTTCTGGTGGTGGAACCAGTTACCAAACTGGTCCATCTGCTGACTCCCTCTCAGTCTGTGAGAACAGACTAAAGGGCAGCTCTTCACTCAACACCTCTGCATCTGACAGCCTGGAAACAAACAAACAAACAAACATATATTCCTGTCACCTCCCTACAGCCTGCTGCTGGCATCAGCGCCCTGTCACACCTGAACCTGTTCTATGTCCTTTATCCAGATTGTTTTCTCCTGTCCAGATCCTTGCTGGTGGTGGATCTGCTCTCAGATGTACGTCGCTTTGGATAAAAGCGTCTGCTGATGAACTGTAGAACTGCAGTTGACAGTGTAATAACCAGTTTAAACTGACACAAACCAGTTTGCAGAAATAAAGCACATAAGTAAGGGAGCTGCTCATTACTATGTGGGGAATGGGAACTGACTGTTTTGTCAAACATGCTGGTCTCTAATGATCGCTAGAACTCAAAGAGCGGCTCTCTGCCCCAAAGAGGCCCAATTAGAACCAGTTCACAGCAGGTTAGCACCAGTTTACTGATAGAAGTGTTTTGTTGAGGCCAGCTGAACCACATTGTGTGCAGAGAACACAGATTTAGTTCTGAGATGTCCACACCTCGACTGCCCCTGCAGGTTCTGTTCTTGAGAACTACGAAGTGTATCAGTGGCAGGAACATTTTTGCTGGACTCAGGTGAAGTTTTTCTGTGTGCACTTCAGGTATTTCATGGCTCTGGTTCAGGAAATGGCAGTGAAGATCGATCAGGGTTTCCTGGGAGCCATTTTGGCTCTGTTCACTCCTGCTGCTGAGCCCCAGGCCAACCGGCAGAAGGTAAAGCAAGGCAGCGAGTCAGTGGTTGAACTCCCCGGCTGCTGACTGCACACACAGGTTTAAAATGTTTGTGTTTCAGTCGGGGCTGATAGAACGAGATCTGCAGCTGCTGCAGGCCGAGCTGATGGAGGCGTCACTGACCGACACGTCAGGACTCAGCTTCTTTGAACATTTCCACATCTCGCCCATCAAGGTGATGACACTTGAACTTGTTCTTCACATCTGAAACTGTCCCAGCCAGAGTTTGTTAAGCAGGTTTAGTGAAGCTCAGATCAGACTGAAGCTGGCTCTGCTTACGTTGACCAGCTGATAATTTACGTTGGAGTCTTTCTGTTTCAGCTGCACCTCAGTCTGTCTCTGGGTTCCAGCGGTGAAGATGCTGCTCAGGACGCTGCAGCCATTCAGTCCCTGAACCTGCTGTTGAAAAGCATCGGCGCCACGCTGACCGACGTTGACGACCTCATCTTCAAGTGAGACTCTGCTGCTGTGGAATGAGACAGATGCATTGTGGGCCGTAAAGATGCAGTACATTTCTAATCCGCAGTGACAAAATAAGGAACGTTGGTCTCTGTATGTGTTTGATGTTTGTGTCTGTCAGATTGGCCTTCTTCGAGGTTAAGTACCAGTTTTACCGAAGAGAGAAGCTGATGTGGGCGGTGGTGCGACACTACAGCGAACAGGTAACGTTCCACCTGCCTTCTGCTCCTTCATGTAACTGTAGCGACTGTCACATGGCCGCCAGGTGGAGTCTCATGTGACTTCAGCCTCTCGGGAGGTGTAGCAGATGTTAAATTGCTGGAACTCCCCACCAGCCATCAGACCTGAAGAACAAGAAGAGAGTAAATCACACGTTGAGATAAATGTATGCAGTGTTTGATCATGTGGACAAACTGTGACATCACTAACACAAAAGCTCAATAGTTTGATTATTACTTTTATTATTTAACTGCTATGTAGTAAAATGTCATCTGTATTAAACTAGTATTAAGAAATAGTCACATTCTGGATCATTCTCCTCATTGCGTTTCTGAAAACTTCTGCAGTGATTCCAGCTGAGCAGGGCCTTCTCTGGGACGAGCCTTTGAAAATTCTTTTAAAGATTTAAGATCTGAAAAAAAAACATGTTTTTTCTGGTTACAGTTCTTGAAGCAGATGTATGTTCTGGTTCTCGGTCTGGATGTCCTGGGAAACCCATTTGGACTGATCCGTGGTCTGTCAGAGGGAGTGGAGGCCTTCTTCTATGAGCCGTTCCAGGTAACACACCTGTGTGCTGCCGGCTGAACCCCTTCACCTGAACCTTCAAACACAACCGAGTCCTTTTCTTAAAGCTATAATTGAGGATGTTGATGTGAATCTGATTTTTGATCAGAACCTGAGATCCGTATTGTTTTACAATCAGTACATTCACCAGAGACATGCAGGTGAAAGAGGATTATTTGTGCTTGCCAGGGGGCTGTTCAGGGTCCGGAGGAGTTTGCTGAAGGTTTTGTGATCGGCGTCCGCAGCCTGTTGGGTCACACTGTCGGTAAGAAGCTCTGAGTTCAAACTGGTCCGATGATTGTGGAGAGACTAAGTTTGTATGAGTGATGATTAACTCTGTGCTCACCTGGTTCTGCCTGCAGGTGGTGCTGCAGGGATGGTGTCCAGGATCACGGGTTCGGTGGGTAAAGGTCTGGCAGCCATCACTATGGATAAGGAGTACCAACAGAAACGACGAGAGGAGATGAACCGACCGCCCAAAGACTTTGGAGAAAGTTTAGCTAAAGGAGGAAAAGGCCTGTTGAAGGTACAGACGGATTAATCAGGCTTAGCTTAAGGTAAAACTGTAGCACTCTAATAAGAGTATTATGAGGGGCTCAAGGGGACTGTGGGATTTTTAAATATCTTGAAATTCCTTTAGAGGAAAAAAGAAAGATTTGTAGAAGATCCATAGACTGACTCGTGTTAGTTAGTGATCAGATGAGTGTCAGTCTTCTGGTTTACTGAGTCAGTGTTGCTGATTCAGCTGCTGATCACTGACAGTTTGTGTGTCCGCAGGGAGTCGTAGGTGGAGTTACAGGCATCGTCACCAAACCTGTGGAGGGTACGTACACAACACAACAGCAAGACAGAAACACACAATCATCATAACAGGAAAACAGAAAGGAGGGATCAGAGGGACCTCAGTGTGGGGAAAGATTCAACAGGACAGTTTATTGTGTCTGTAGGAGCTAAGAAGGAGGGAGCAGCAGGGTTCTTCAAGGGGATCGGTAAAGGTCTGGTCGGGGTGGTAGCTCGGCCGACAGGCGGCATCGTGGACATGGCCAGCAGCACCTTCCAGGGCATTCAGAGGTATTTGCTTGAACTTTCAGTTCCAGTGGTTTGATTTTCACAGGTTGTTTCTGTCTTTACTCGAACTCTGTTTCCAGTATTTTGCAGATGAAGAACTTCCTGTGTTTTCTGTGTGCTTCCTAATGTGTTTGTTGTTTCCTCTGTTCTTGTCTGCTCACTAATTTTTACATTTTCTGCTTTTGTTTTCTGTCTTGTGTTTTTGCCGGGAGTTTTGTTCTTTTTTTTGTTCTTGCTGTTTTTGTGTGAGTATTTTACATGAAACTCATTAAAGCTGAGCTCCTTTAATCATTGCTTGTGTAACGTTAGCTGTCTGAGAGTTAAATTAGGTCTCAATTTTTCTTCTACGGAGAACAAGTTTCTCCTCGAACATCCCTGATTGTGAAACCAGATAAATTGTGATCGCGATGGTGATGAGGGAGCTGAGCTTTAACGTGCAGCACTTTGATGTTTGCATGTTCACATTTGCAGCAGACGGTCGGTAAGTTGCTGCATCGTGTCAAAATAAAATTTCCTCCATGGAGTCTGAACTGATTCATGCTCGTCATACTGTCCATCAGTCTAACACTGCTAGTGGCCCCTCCCCTCTGTGAAACCCTCAGCTTGATGCAGCATTGTGAGTTGATAGGCCACACCCCTGAGGAGAGTCACCTGACCTGCCGGTATGGTGGGGGCATCAGGTGCTGGGTTCATCGCTCTTTATGTCAGTGATCTCTTTATCCGTTTACTGAAGCTGTTTGTAGGTTACAGCATCTCACAGTTTGAAACTACTACAAATCCCAAACGCAACCTTGGTACCTTTAATACAGGTGTTTTTCTGATCCTTTTCTTCGTCTTCTTCTCAGTGTATGGGGTGAACCTATAAAAGCTACCTGCAAGAATGCGTGTTAAGTGATTTGTTATAGGTCCAAGGGATTTATTTCCCACTGAGCGACTCTAGCCCAAAGTCATGTTTTAAGGTCGCCTTACCTGCCACAGGTGAGCTTGAGAAGCTCTGTGCTGCTGGTCTTCTTGCTACCTGCAGGGAGTCATATCTCAGGCTGGAGGTAAAGATTTCCAGACAACAGGCTTCACTCTGCAACGTTTACGCGACTGTTTCTTGTATAAGTCTGCATTTGTTTTCGTCTTGTATCAGAACCTTTTAAACTTCTGTGACGTCTGACCTACAGCAACCTCTGACCTACACGATCTATGACCTACAGTAACCTCTAACCTACAGTAGCCTCTGACCTACAGTATCTGTGACCTACAGTAACC
>NW_007579571.1:52293-52904 GCF_000690725.1 Stegastes partitus | reverse complement strand
TACAGTAACCTCTGACCTATAGTAACCGCTGACCTACAGTAACCTCTGACATACAGTATCTGTGACCTACAGTAACCGCTGACCTACAGTAACCTCTGACCTACAGTAACCTCTGACCTACAATAACCTCTGACCTATAGTAACCTCTGACCTGCAGGTACCTCTGACCTACAGTAACCTCTGACCTACAGTAACCTCTTACCTACAGTAACCGCTGACCTACAGTAACCTCTGACCTACAGTAACCTCTGACCTACAGTATCTGTGACCTGCAGTAACCTCTGACCTACAGTAACCTCTGACCTACAGTAACCTCTGACCTACAATAACCTCTGACCTACAGTAACCGCTGACCTACAGTAACCTCTGACCTACAGTAACCTCTGACCTACAGTAACCTCTGACCTACAATAACCTCTGACCTGCAGTAACCTCTGACCTACAGTAACCTCTTACCTACAGTAACCGCTGACCTACAGTAACCTCTGACCTACAGTAACCTCTGACCCACAGTAACCTCTGACCTACAGTAACCTCTGACCTACAGTAACCGCTGACCTACAGTAACCTCTGACCTACAGTAACCTCTGACCCACAGTAACCTCTGACCT
>NW_007579571.1:48340-49733 GCF_000690725.1 Stegastes partitus | reverse complement strand
TGGGAACATTGGGAACACTGGGAGCACTGGGGACACACTGCCAGCTCATTGTGACTGTACTCGGATACAGTTCCATTTCCGTCACATGCACACACAAAGCATGAATTGGCCTTTAGAGTAATAGAACGTAGTTCCAGCGTTGTGTGTCTTCTAGTTTCTTCTTCTAACTTTCTGTCTTTCTGTCTTTCTGTCTTGTGTTCATGCAGCCTGAGGAGGAGTAAACGTGGATCAGCTTTTATCATTCAAGTGCTTTCAGAGACTCTAAACTCTCGTTGTTCTGTCTCTCTCTCTCTAATGATCTATGATATTCCAGATTAATCATCAGTAATGTTATAAACACGTTGTGCTGAGGTTATTCAGCTCTCTATGCATGCTCCACTCATACCTCAAACACTTTTACATTCAGCTCTCAGTTTACTACAGTTCTGCTTCGAACTGGTTTTATATTCTGTTCAGAACATTTCTAAACCATCGTTTTTATGACCGTTTTCTTTGTAGCTGTTTATTATTCATCCAAACCAGAATAACCAGCAGTGGAAACTCTTTTATTAGAAGCGATGCTGATAGCTGCTCTAGATGTAGCTCATATGTTTGTGTGTGTGTCGTTCTGAGCTTGTACATGACTAGACGCTGTTGGATGTGTGTGTGTCTGTGACCACATTTCTTTGTATAACTCAGTGATATGATGCATCTGTCAGCATGAACTCTGTCTGACGTCTTTACTCTGTGTTCAATAAAACTTCTCTCCTCATCCACACCTGGCTGTGTCACATGGAGGGAAAGTAACCGTGGCGACCAGGTGGGGCAGCGCCGCCTGCCTGTGGGGCTCCTCAAACTGTCACAGAACTAAACTATCAGCGGCATTAGAGCTGCAACAAAAGCTGCGATTCTCTGCTCACGCTGAACCAGTCAGCGGAGCGCCGGGCTTCAGACGGGCCCAGAACGATCCAGTTCCATGGAAACAGTCTGTCAAGCCTCTGAGCAGGCTTCAGAGGCATCTTGTCTTTAAAAGGATTAGCCACAGACACCATTCATCAGCCAGACGCTGTAAGAACAGAAGGAGTCGTCAGGTTGACAACTTTCCCACGGCCCTTTAATGCATCATGTGTAATGTGTGTTTCTGTCAGAACAGAACCAACCTGCTGAAAGTTGTAATGTTCAGTCAGAACCACTTGGATCTCTCTTAGAATGTCACCAAAAATAAACTGTAGAACCAGAACCTTCCCCCTCCTGGTTCTGATCCTCGACCACTGACCCAGCTCTGACCAACAGGAAACATTCAGAGAGTTTCCTCAGAGAGACTGAAGGAGAATCCATCCTACTGGATCAATGAATGGATGCAGCACGGATCAGAACCAGAGACCAGAGGAGCCAGATGGTGGAGATACATTCA
>NW_007579571.1:27688-47931 GCF_000690725.1 Stegastes partitus | reverse complement strand
TAACCTCTGACCCACAGTAACCTCTGACCTACAGTAACCTCTGACCACAGTAACCGCTGACCTAGAGTAACTTGTGTCATCTCTATAGAAACATCACCTTGAACATTACAAATTAATATCATTATTAAAGTAGCATCACCTGCTCTCTCCTCAGGGATTGGCTGACTGAATTGTCACATGTTTCTGCCAGGCTGCGTTTGGCACTGATGATGTAGAGAAACACTAACAGCCACACTGTTTGTTTGTTTGGTTGGTTGATTGGTTGGAGCTCTCACAGAAACCTGCTTCAAGCTGCATCCAGGAGAAAACTGCACTCCTTTTATTTTTCTTGATAATACAGAACACATGTAAGTCGAGGCTGCCAGCATGTGACAGAACACCCCGAGCTTCAGACAGAACGGATCCTGCCAGCTGCAGGTGAAACTTTCTTGTGGTTCCAACATTGGGCTGAAGCACTCTGATATTACAGTCTTTACAGTGAGCACATGTGTAGGTGAGCTGGTGTGCTGAGCTGCACAGACTTCACATTGTAGAAGAAGCAACAGTGTCGAGTTACATCTAAGACAGGTAAAGACAAGAGATCATTTCCATGGAAACCACCCCTAAATATGTCACTTTATTACACAGAGATGGATTTTTCTGAGTTTCATCAACAACCATAGAAGAAATTTAAATCTCTGCTGAGTAAATGTGAAGGTTAAAGACAAAAGGTAGCGACATGGATACGTGTAAACGGCAGCACATGTTCGTAAACACTGTTCTGGGTCCTGGAGACCTTCTCCAGAAGCTTTAAAGTTTGATTAGAATTTAAGTGAAATGCTTTATTTCTGCCAGAAGATAAAGCATTCAATAAGTTAAATCAAACTGCAGCTTCTAGGAAACATCTATTTTAATGAACCTGACATCAGCACAACAACCTGCTTCTCTGCCCAAAATTACCCAGCAGCCTCAGCGACCGCCATCCTCCCCTGTATGGGTCCATCTGTCATGTGACACATCAGTCAGTTCATGATAACCTGTTGACGTTACTGTTTCATGCTGTCACTGTAGAGGTCACCAAAGGTGAGACACTGAGCGGCCTGCAGCGTTAGCAGCATGATGCACTTCAGAAATAAACCTGCTTTACTCTGAACTTGTGAACTGCAGTTTGATCCAGGCAGCAAAGCTTCTTCTGCTTACGTTAAAGTTCACATCAGCGTTCACACTAAAATTTATGTAAATGTTCCTGTTGTAACACATGCTAATGCTAATGTTTATGCTAATGTTCATGTGAACGTCAATGTTACTGTTTACCTTAACGTTCAGGTAAATGTTTATGTTAAAACTCATGCTAATGTTGATGCTAATGCTCATGTTACTATTCACATTAACATTCATGTTACCATTTATGCTAACGTTAACGTACATGTTAGCGTTCACCTTAACGTTTATGCTAACATTCATGCAAATGTGGCATCAGATAGCCTCAGCAGGACGAGCTGTTAGTAGAAAACTTTCACTGGAGCTGAGCAGCAAAGTGAGAGTCTGTGAACAGGTGACCGAGCTAAGTGTGTGTGTGTGTGTGTGTGTGTGTGTGTGTGTGTGTGGTGATGTCAGAGCGGCCGAGTCAACGGAGGAAGTGACCAAACTACGTCCGATGCGTCTGATCCGGGAGGACGGGATCATCCGACCGTACGACCTGACGGAGTCGCAGGGTTTTGACCTTTTCCAGGTTTGATCACTTTCTCTGTTTCCAGAACATGATGTCACTTCCTGAGTGGAGAACTCTGCAAAAAACAATAACAGCTGAAAAAGCAGTGAAGAAAAACGCCGCAAAGTTAAAAACATCAGCAGGATCAGCTTCATAAACAGTCAACACACAGAGCAGGGGCAGGAGCACTGGGAACACTGGGCGCACTGGGAACATTGGGAACACTGGGAGCATTGGGAACATTGGGAACANACTGAAGGGAAGGAAGAGGACTGAAGGAAAGGAAGAGGACTGAAGGGAAGGCAGAGGACTAAAGGAAGTGAAAAGGACTGAAGGAAGGAAGAGGACTGAAGGGAAGGAAGAGGACTGAAGGGAAGGAAGAGGACTAAAGGAAGGAAGAGGACTGAAGGAAGGAAGAGGATTGAAGGAAACAGCTTCCAGCTATGGTTTCAATTCCAGATTTCTGTTTTGTTTCTTTGTTGATGTTTGTTAAACAAATAAATTAGTGAGTAATCTAAAGTTCTAAATCACCTTCTCAGCACCTCTAACAACGTTCTGGTCATCTTGTACATCTAGAAGCTTTCAGGAAACGTCTCTGTTTCACAGTAACAGCAGCTTCACGCTTCAAACTGATCCGTCCACAGAAAGCCATCCAACGTTGTTCGTGTGGTTCTGTGACGTCTGGATGATGCTGTTGCTGCTCGCTGAGCTCACTGTTTGTTTCTGATGGTTTTTTTAATAATTTCTACTGATTGTTGTGTAAAACAGCAACCCTACTGTGTCTGCCTCTAATGAACACACAGGCTTCATGTTTGGGGGCTGCAGCTCTGCACACTTTAACATCTGCAGCAGAAAAACTGTCAGACACAAACTGTAAATGCTTCTTATAACCAGCAGACTGAGGTCTTCAAAGACCCACGCCTTAAAAATGATGTTGTGTCCATCTTGCTCATAGTTACTTTTTTTTGAAGACCAACAGAGAATAACACCAGCTCTCAGATCAGCTCCAGACCGAAGACCTCGCTGAGGTGCATCGTACATTCTTGTCTCTCTGAACCTTGACCTCTCTAATAGAGGTCATCACAAACAAATCAACATGGAGAAACCTCAGGACTTTTGAGGTTTATAGCTGCACTTAAAGACAGATGAGGGAAGCTTTATTGTTCCCTGCAGGCCGAGCCGACGGTGGAGGAGAAACTATGAAGATAAACTTGTTAAGAAAGAAATGTTCAAAGAGCTGCAGCAGACAGAATACAACATGTGAGGGTAAATCCAGAAATGTAAGAATGGACCGAAAACTGAGTCCCAAGCTCCGTCTGCAGGCCTTTTCTTTATCGTGGCTACCCTGAAGTGGATGGTAGACTAATAAGGAGCTGGTTTACAGTTTGCACCTCAGTGCTGACTGCCAGGTGATTACCTGCAGGCCAGACAGGTGACAGCAGAGGGGGCGGGGCTTCAGCATCTGGTCAATTTCACAGCCTGAATGTTGACAAATTCCTGTTGAGGCTGCAGAGAGCAAAAGGAACGTCTTCACCAACTGTTTCACACCAGTTCACAGGCGAATGTGTTCTCATGGAGCTCTGCAGGTTTCACTGGGGTGACGCCGCAGGTCCAAGCAGGTTATTGTAGACTTTGTTCTAGCAGCATCAATGAGGTTTGTTTCAGAACACTACAGAACATGAAGGTCCTGCAGGTGATCTGATGGGAAACTGATTTTGGTGGGAATTCTCTGTAAATAGCAGGGTCTCAGTTGTTACCATGGAGACAGGAGTTGGTGTTTCAGCGTCAGCAGGTCCATGAAACCTCCAGATCATCTCAGAGACTGTTTGAGTAGCTAATAATCTGTAAGAACTGAAACAGAAGTGCAGCAGCACATGAGCTGTGGAGGTTCAGTGTGTTGCTCAGAGGCACTACAACAGCTGTTCAGTTCCCTCAGTATGGACTGACAGGTATCAGCGCCGTGTATTTCCTTAACAGAACAGCAGAGTTCCATCTTTGCCAGCACAGAACCTCTGAGAGTTTAAAACTAACTGAGCGGAGAACAAATGAACCTGCCAGTGTGCTGCGTTCAGGACCACAAGTTTACATTAACGTCAGGAATGTTAAGAGCCGTGATCTCATCCGTCTCCCGCTTCACTCTCTTTAAAGACAAACAGTCTGAAGCGAACTGCTGTAAACCCTCATCTGCGCTGCCTCAGTGCCCTTCAGCAACACAATCAGTCTGCTGACACTGAGTTTCTCACAATAACAGATTCAGGGTTGGATATCTCTCAGAGAAGTTGATCACCTTGTGACTTGAAGGCTGCTGGTTTGATTCCTCCGCAGGTCGAGACGTGTAGTAAATCTGCAGATGAATTTCCTTTGCTGTTCAGAGACGGAGTGCTCTGTGGCTGTGTTTGCTGAATGACGAAGCAGGTTCAGCATATCCAGATTTTCTTTGTTAGTTGGCTCAACAAAACTTAAACTCCAGTCAGTCCACTCTGAACATAACCTGCTCTGGACCAGGTTAGCTCTGCATCATCCATTACCATGGAGACCCAGCTCCACANCAGCACATTTCTCTCTAGAACACCTTGATGGTCTTGAGGTTTCATTGGACCCTGCACAGATTCAGACACCCTGAGCCAGATGCAGCAGAGCAGAACCAGAACATAGCAGAACCTCCTCCATGTTCCACAGTAGGGACAGGGTTCTGGTCTTCATATGCTTCATGTGTGCGTCTGTGAACATGGAGCTGATGAGCCAGAACGTTCCAGTTTGGTCTGGTCTGTCCAGAGGACGTTCTCCCAGAAGCTTTGTGGCTCGTCAACCTGCAGTTTGGTAAATTCCAGTCTGGCTTTTATATGATGTGTTTTCAACAACGCTGTCCTCCTTGGTCGTCTCCCATGAAGTCCACTTTGGCTCAAACAATGACGGATGGAGCCATCTGACCCTGATGGACCTGGACCTTGGAGTTCACCTTTAATGTCTTTACAGGTCGTTCTGGGTTCTTTTGGTTCCGTTCGTATTATCGTCTCTTCCATCTGTCATCAGTGTTCCTCCTCCACGTCCAGGGAAGTTGGCTACAGTCCCATGGATCTAAAACTTCTGAATAATGTGAGCAGCTGCAGTCACAGGAACATCAGCTGCTTGGAGATGGTCTGACAGCCTTTACCTTTAACATGCTGCTCTATCATGTTCTGTCTAACCTCCTGAGACAACTCTCTCCTTGGCTTCCTCTGGTCCATGCTCAGTGTGGTCCACACCAGGTCACCAAACAGCACAGTGACCACCTGTAACCCTATAAACAGGCCCACTGACTGGTTACACGTCTGTAGACACCTGTGATGCTGATTAGAGGACACACCTTGATTGAACATGTCCCTGTGGTCACATTATGTTCAGTCTTTTCTAGGGGTACCATCATTTTTGTCCAGAACTGTGTCATGAGTTTATTTTTTTAAATAATTCTGTTGAACCACGGTTCAAAAGCAGCGTCTGGTTTCCATTGGTTCATTTTCATAGTTTTTATTTATTATTACTTTTGTCAGATTCAAGTTATTTCTGTGACCGTTGTGGGTTTTTCTTTCATTAACCGAGCGGTACCAACTATTTTGTCCACATGTGTGTGTTGTGAACTGGCGCTGTGTGACTACATTTGAATCCAGTTGAATTTAATACGATAAAAAATATGTTTACAATGATGGTTTGAGAAAATAAGATAACCTCATTTAAAGTTATTGAGTCAAACAGAGATGTTTGAAGTTTCTCTGACTGTAAGCTTTGACCTGTATTCATTCATCTCTGACATCCCAGCAACCAGAACAAACCAAAAAACAACCAAAAAAGTACAAGTGAAACTAAATGTAAAACATTTGAAAGCTCAACAACCTGCATTTAACCCCTTCAGATCAGATTTTCTTCTGCTGAGCAAAACATTTTTTATCCAGTTGCTTTTTACTGCAATCCAACATAGAGTCATGGAGGAAATGACGAGACCTCCTTGTTTTCCTCCATTTCTGTTCATGTTAACGCCTGGTACCACTGAAGGTCCATTTGTTTGGACACATACACTGACAACAACAAAACCAGCTGATCAGACTTTAACTTCAGAGCTGGTATCAGACATGTTCCAGGGTTTCTTGGTTCTAAGTTCTTCCACCAGCAGCTATGGCATTGTGCTGCCAGAACCAGAGCTGTTAGACGGTCCATGGTTCCTGTTCTGTCTGTTTCAGTCACATGATGCACAGGAGTTAGTACCTGATGGCAGAACCATAGTTTGTGATGACTGCAGCCATGCGTCTCGGCTGCTCTCCACCAGGTTCTGACNGATATGATGGTTCCAGGTTTTTGTGAAATTAATATTCAGAGAAGTTTCACTTTCTCTCTGGTCTCCATGGCTCTGAGTCCTGCTGACAGAAGATGTCTCTGAGTTCTCTCTCCTCCTTCATGTTCTGGTTCCACAGAGCTGCAGGACTTTATGTTGCAGAGAAACATGAACCTCAGGGAAGGAACATGAAGCAGGAGCAGAAAAATCCAGCAGCTGCTCAGGGTTCAGAGGGTTAAAGTGCATCGTGGGCGCAGCCTGTGTGATTTGATCATGGATCCACGTTAAAGAACTAAAACCTGTTTCAGGGTCAAACTCCAGACGTGTGATGAACATAATGTTGGAGTGTGTTTGTGTTCCAGCGTTCACAGATTAAACAGCTGGAGGGCGAAGTGTTCCGAGACCACTGTCCGTATCCAGGACACCGCAAGACCACCATCATCGTCACCAACAGGTACAGCACAACCGTATTTACTGTTTGGATCTGGTGTTGTTGTTGTTGTTGTTGTTGTTGTTGTTTACAGTACTTGTTGTTGTTGTGTAGGAGGGTTTTTTGCGTGAAGGAGATTGACTTTGTTGGTCACTTCAACAAGGACTGGGAGTGTTTGTTTGAAAACTTCTATCGTCCTCCAGCAGTGACGGGTTCTGAGCTGAAGATTTACTGCAAGGTACCAGAACCGACCCGAGCAGAGACTCTCTTTGTTTTATCCTTTTTTTGTTTGTGTCATTGTTCATTTTTTTGTCTGTTCATTTGTGTTTGTGTTGGTTTATCGTATGTTTGTTTGTTTGTTTGTGGCTGTTGTCATGTTGCGCTGCAGGAGCAGCAGAAGTTAAAGCTTCCAAAGAGAGACGGACCAGAACCGACAAGGAGCCTCCAGCTCCGAGACCCAAACACTGCTCAGGTTAGTGTGTGTGTGTGTGTGTGTGTGTGTGTTTCTGTGTTTCTGTGTTTCTGTGTGTGGCCCCTACCTCACCTGGTTGCTATGGTTACCTACAGAAACTGCAGACGGCCATCTTTGATGCTCAGGTGTCGCAGCAGCAGCACCGCATGGCGAGACAGAAGTCCCAGCGGTTCCTGAAACTGAGCAGCAAACACTGAGGTCACTTCCTGCCAGCAGCTGATGATGTTGATCAACTGATGATTTAAATTGTTTTTGTTCACGGAGGTCACAAAATGTGTTACTGTCCCTTTAAGAAACAAACTGACTCACCTGCTAAGGTTCAGTCAGAACCCGCTCAGCAGGAAGCCGGGCTCACATATTCACAATGTGTACATGCTAACTAGCATGTTAGCATGCTAACTAGCATGCTAGCTAACAGGTTAACATTGTAGTTGACACAGTTTAAGAAAATCAAAGCTCTGCAGCTTCCACAGGCTTTTACTCTGAAGGCTTCCATGTGGAGTTTCCTGTTTGTTGCAGATTTTTTATTTCTGAAAAAAAAAAACTTTCTGACACAAAAGGTTAAAAATGTCAGTTGACCCGTATGAATGTTGAACACGAGCAGAGCTGATGCTAGAACATGTTCATATGTCATCAGGAGCTAAACCAGACGTCTTGGTTCTGTTGATTTTAGTTCTGTGTGCTCACTGGAGGATTTCTGTCCTGCTGACCCTGCAGGCTGCACTGAAGCCATGAAAACATGTTGCACTAAAGAGAGTTTACAGTCTCTGCTGTGATTGTTTGCTGTCATTCATTTTCAGTTCAACACAAAGATCTGAAATGCGAAGTCTACTAAATTATTTACAGCAAAGAACAAAACTACACAAAACAAAATCAGGTTTGGAGAAAACCTCCAGAAGTATCTGAGCTGATGCTTCAGACTTTATTGTGTTAAACTGAAAGTTCAGTGACGACTAACAGAAAAACAAACTTCTTGTCTGTGGTCAGAGATTTATCTGCAGATCTTGTTGAAAACTGAACAATGAAAAATGAAAATGTTTGCTTTGATTCAGACCTGCTGAGTGACACTTTTTACTTTCATCATCATTGCTGGAACCAAAGGTCCGTTTTTGTGCCGTGTTCATGTCGGCAAACAGTTGAACTCTGAGTCTGAAGGAAAATTGAAATCTCTGGACCTGTAACCTCAATGATTTTCTATAAAGATGAGCTTTACCTGGTGGACAGTTGTTTCTGTGAGTCGTGACCTTAGTTCTGACTGAAGCTGTCAAATTGGACTTTGTTTCATTCAAACACAACGTGAGTTAAAACCAGAGCGCTGCTAGTTCACTCTGCATTCAACTGAGACAGTCTGGCTTAAAATCACCCTCAACGCTAACCGTTAGCCACATCTCACGCTAACTCAGCTCGGCGCGAACTGTCTCGTAGTGCAAAGGCAGCAGGACGGTCGATTGGTCAAAGGAAGATTCTGTATCACAAAAAGAAAACAGGAAAACAAACTATATGAAGACAAAAACAGCAGCTCTGCTGCTTTGGACATGGAGAGAAGCCACAGCTGGTTCCATGTGTGAGTTAATACTCGTTGTTTTATCTTTCAAATGACTGAACAGTCAGATCACAGTCAGACTGATGCTTTATCAACAACATCTTCTGTCCTTCCCGGTAAAAGAAACTCTTTTGGTTTCTTTTGTCATCGAGTGCTGCTGTAAAGTCTCGAGTGCGATGAGATGGCATAGGACCGCGGTCCAACAGAATTATTTAAAAAACAAACTCATGAAACAGGCCTGGACTAAAATGATGGTCCCCTTCACTTAATATTTTGTTGCTCAACCTTTTGAGGCGATCAGACGGTTTCTGTGGCTGTCGGTGAGACTTGTGCTGCTCTCAGCAGGTGTTCTGGTCCACTCCTCATGAGCACACTGATCCAGGTGTCTCAGGTTCTCCAGACGCCATGTTTCAGCTCCTTCCTTGTCCAATAGGATCTAGATCAGGGCTCATAGAAGCCACTTCAGAACAGTCCAGTGTTTCCTCTGAGCCGGTCTTGGCTGTTTCTANTATTAGAGGGTAGATGTAGAGTTAGAGGGTAGATGTAGAGTCAGAGGGTAGATGTAGAGTTAGAGGAAGCTCTCGATTTACCAGTCCATCTACGTCCCAACCCTCACCTATGGTCATGAGCTCTGGGTCATGACTGAAAGAATGAGATCGCAGATAAGAGCAGCTGAAATGAGCTTCCTCTGCAGGGTGGCTGGGCTCAGCCTTAGAGATAGGGTGAGGAGCTCGGACATCTAGAGGGAGTTCGGAGTAGAGCCGCTTCTCCTGCGCATCGAAAGGAGTCAGTTGAGGTGGTTTGGACATCTGATTCTTCTGGAGGTCTTTCGAACATGTCCACCTGGGAGGAGACTCCGGGGCAGACCCAGAACCCGCTGGAGGGATCATATCTCTCAGCTGGCCTGGGAATGCTTCGGGATCCCCCAGAACTGGAAAGCGTTGCCCAGGGAGGGAAGTCTGGAATGACCTGCTCTGCCTGCTGCCTCCGCGACTCCAGATAAGCGGAAGAAAATGGATGGATGGAAAATATCACTCTGGCTCACTCCTGATTGGTCAGAGTTCATAGTGACTGTGTTGTGATGTAGCCTGACCAGCATTGATTGGCTGGATGAAGTCACATAATTCCGCCTCTGCCATTTTTAAAGCAAGTTACCATGTATGGTGTCTTGACCGATAAAGGGTTAAGACAAACTGGGATCAACAGAGATCCTGAATCACAGTAACTGATGGAATGGAACTGAGTGAGGAACAAAGCACAAGTCTGTGGACTAACACCACAAAATCAGCACAGAGCAAATGTCCACTGTGATAAGTCTGTGATGAATTTTGATGAATTGGTTATCAGTTAATCAAGGATCCACCTTTTCAATAGTGTCCTTCAGGGTAAACAAAGTAATGTCATATCTTGCCTTATTCAGAATTATGTGTTAAATGAAGGATCAGACGACGGTTTGATCTGATCTGTTTCGAAATGGATCCATCTCATCTGAGACATCCTTTCATGTCACCAAACAGCTTCAATCTAACACAGAACTCAACACACCCTGTTGGACTGAACACCGTCAAAGTGAAGCCCTCTAATACAGATGAACCAGGTTCATTAGTACAGTACCACAGATAGTAATTAGCATGACGTTAACAAACGCACATCAAGCTTTATGAAAGTGAAATCTGCAGCTTTGGGTTTGGAGGTAACTAAATGATCGTGTCAGTGTGCTGAAATAATTTCCTTTCGCACACTTTGGACAGATTGAATCCATTTCATATGTCCTGCTGATAAAACAAGCTGCATGTTCACATCTGGTCATTGTTTCGTATTTACTGCACTTTACTCAACTTAAAACAAGTTTCACTTCACTTTTGTTATTTTCTGAATTTCTGAATTCAGTCTTTTTTGTTGCTCAGATTTATTCCTTTTTAGTCTAAATGTTTTCATGCAAAGACAGGAAGTTATTTTCACCTCTGAGCTTTTCACACAAACCAATTCTATGATACTTTCACAAGCTTTTTATGACTCAGTGACAAAAAGGACTTGACGAGATGAAGATTTTTCTGTCAAGGCGTCACTGACAGACGGCGAGGCGTTCACTGACCAACTGCGAGTGTTTACAACAGAGCTGCGTTCACTGTAATCAAACGTTAGAGATGAAGAGCTGCCTGTTTACTTTAACCTTCATTTAGCTCAAACATCTGCAGCAGTTTGCTTTTTCTCCTTCGTCTGACTCACAGTTTCCTTCAGGTGTTTAGACTCCAGCAGTGTCACCGTTCAGATTGTTGTGGTGTCAGTGAAGGTAACACAGTCAACAGCTGGAATCAACAATAAATCCAACATGTGTTCGTATTAGTCTCACTGGGTGAGTCGGACATGTTGACCAGCAGCAGTTTGTTGTTTTATTTCAGGTCATTTGCAGGTTTATTGTGAACAAATACGACCTCACAGCTGCTGTTTGACAGAAATGATGAGAGACGCAGAAGTTCTGCAGCTTCTCTCTGAGATCCACCGACAGCCTGCGGATCCATTTCACTGTCAGTAAGTTCTGGGTTACGACCTCCGATGTGGAGCTGTGCTTTGTTTATACATATCATTTGCTCCATAAATGCATTTTATCATTTACTCATGAGTTCACAAAGCGTGTCACTCGGTTTGATTTGTGTCTTTTTCTGACCTCCCTGCTGCGACTTTCAGCAGAAACTGATAGGAAAGTCAGGGGTTGAGGACATTCTGAGTAGCCACACATCCTGGATGTATTTTTCTGAAACAGAAAAAGAATTTGATAATTCTAGGAAATATTAAGATCTAATTCCAGGTTTTTGCATTTGTGTCAGGAACTAATGACTCCCTTGGTTTTGGATAAAATACGATCTCAGTTTCAGTCAGTGTCTCTTGTTCTTCTCTTGTTGTTTTCAGCCTCTCAGTACACTTTGTTCAGTCACACTGGTTTCATTAGATGTTTAAACTGCTCTTAAACCGGTTTAACACGTGTAGAACAGCAGCATGTAATCCTGCAGATGGTCTGACAGCAGCTTTCTTTAACGTGTTGCTGGTTTTACTGGTGTATAAACTTTAACAGAAGCCAGTTTGAACAGCAATGAGTCAGAGTGTTTGTTCTCTGCTGGAGGTTTGACTCATTAAATCAGATCCTGACACACATTCAGGATCAAAAACAAGCCTGGAAATTATTTTATACTCTGATGTTTCTCAAACTGCTGATGCCTGACAGACCTCGAGCTCTGAGGACATCTTTGTGATAATAATGCTGAGCTGTATGAATGAAACCCACTGAGTTTCACATTCTCTTTCTGATCTTTAGCTTTTCTGACTATAATTTTCCACCATCAGCCGCCTCTGGGGTTTACAGCAGCAGGTAAAAATACATGTAATTACTGTAATAACACAGTGAAGCTGTGTGTGTTTGGCAGAGAACTCTATGAATTAAATTACAATTCAGGTAAGTCATCATTATCTAGTGAAGAAGCTGCTGAGCCAAAAGAAAAAGTTCTAACTTAGCATTTGATCAACCCTCACCAAGTTCAGCCTCAGACTGAGGTGGTTCAACATCTGGTCATGATCCTCCTTCCACTGGAGGGTTTGAATTAGGGAGGTTCTAACAGGAGCCCTGTGATAGACTGGTTACCTGTCCAGGTGAACCTGACTTCACCCTGAGTCAGCTGGGATAGGCTCCGCCCCCTGATACCCGACGGAGGATGAAGAGGTGGAAGGATAATGGATGGATGGAGGTTCTAAGAGGAGCCCTTGGTAGACCAGAAAGTCTGTGGAGGGGTCACATAGCTCCTTGTTCTGATCCAGAGAAGATGGACCATCAGAAACATCAGATGTTTGTGATGTTTCTCTTCAACGTTCTGCTGAAGAAAGAGGATTTAAACTGAGGTTGAAATGAGGCTTAAATCGACTTATTTCAGTGTGAATCATCCTGTCAGCATCCTCTCCAATAACCCTTCAGACACTCAGTCTGAATCAAACTGAACAAACTGGATCAGATTTCATGTCTCGATTAAACCACCAGACGAACCTGTGAGATGCTTTGCTTGATTAAATGCAGTTGTACTGTGGACACCTGCTGAAGGTCTCAGGTTTATTCCAAAACAACGCCTGGTCACAGGATGAGCAATGAGCAAGCATTCTGCAGCTTTACATCTCCTCATGTGGATTTTTCATTGTCAGCAGATGGGGACGGTGCTCGTTGATCAACACAATAATGAAATGAAAGAGTTCATGCTTAAGGCTCATTTTCATCTGTTCTTAAACCTGCAACTGAAAATTAGACAAAATATCAAGACACAGACATCCAACAGTTTTTCCTGCTGTTTTCTTATTAACACACATTTGAAATGTGTCTTCAGCTTGCTGCCGTTGTCGAGGCGTTGTTGTGCGTCCTGTCGGCAGGTTGGTCTTTGTGTTGTTCTAACTGACCGGTGTTGTTGAGGCACAGCTGGCTCACAGTCTGAGTCAGTCCTGAATGGATTTATAATGTGGTAAAAACACAGTTGGCTGCGTCAGGCTGCTGAGGGGGAGGGTGTAATGAATTCCAGCTGCCTGAGGCCGAGCACACGAGGATGTTGGATTTCTACACAGCCACAAACAGAAACTGTGACCTGCTGAGTCAAACATGTTCAACGTTTAACTCCAACCTGAGCTCTGAATAAGTCAGTTTGGTCAAGCTGTTACCAAGCTTTTGCAAAAATACAGTCAGAGGACCTTGAGTTGCAGTTGTTTGTCAGACTACAGTTTAGCAGAAGTTTCAGCCGTTTACTCCGATTCGTCTGCTTTTGTTTGCTGCTGCTGTCGTCCTACATGTCAGAATACAACGGGCTTCTCTCAGATCACTGATCATGTGACTTGTTCACAGACTGCTTCATCCACTTGTTTGAGTTTTTGTACATGACAGAGTCTCCTGTTGTTTTTTTCACCACATTTTGTTTGATGCAGGGAACTTAATTGTGATTAATCTGTCATGAACACTCAGCTCTGCTGATGTTCTGCTGTGTGGAGGACTGATGTCAGTGTGTGTCTTGGAGACGTTAATCTTTGAAGTCGAGGTTTGCAAAGTGTTTCTATTGTGGTCAGAGAGTTAATCTTTTTAAAGATGTTTCATTTCGATATGAGCTGCAGTGCAGAGGATGCAGTTCCTCAACAGCTTGCCTCATACTGGGTAGCTAGTTTTGGTCGATGTGGCTGATGATGATGATGATGATGATGAAGAGGAAGATCCTCAACCTGGTACAGACCCTCTGTCGCTCAGTTTGTCCTGCAGCTCTGTGATTGGTCCTCCGAAACCTGTGCAGCAGCAGAAAGAAAAGATCCTGAAGGCAGTAAAATAAACAGAGGAAGCCGAGGTGGGGGTGGGGACCAGGGCTGAGTGGAAAAAGCAGAGCGAGGGTTAACTGGGGCCCCAGGTATGTTCTCCACCCCAGTTAGCTCAGTTTAGATTAGCCATCTTGCTGCAGACTGAGACTAAATATGAAGCTGTTTCTGTTTAAAGATGATCAGCTTGAACTGGATCAACCTCCAGCACATTCACACGAACCTACAGCTGACTGGAAAACCCATAAACACCTCCAACAGCCAGCAGCAGAGACTCCTCAGTCTGCTGAAGGCTGCAACTAAAGACAACAAAGACTGATGACTGTCTCCGGTGGCAGAGTTGACCTGTTCTGTCCTAAAACTGTTGTATCACCTGCAGTGCACACCTAGCAGAGAGAAGCATTAGTGGAAAACCTACAAACCCAAGAACTCAGAGCTGATCACAGATACATGACTACACTCTCATCTCATCTATACAAGAAGCCTTGTTGACATTCAAGGCAGTGTTGGAAAAACTACTCAAACCCTGTATTTTGGTAAAATAGGAAGGTTAGAATATTTTAGCTCAAAAGTCCTGTACAGTACAGTTAAGTGTGTATCTATATATATATATATAAAACAGTGTGTATATATGTACAGTACAGTATTTATATATTATATGTANAATGCAGGAAAAAAGATGTTTTTGCCAAGTCAATTTTATATGAGTATTTCTACATGGCCTTTACCATGGACTGAATGGGCATTAAAATGTCATTAAAACTTAAGAAAAACAGGATATATTTTTAACATTTGGAAGTGGATGTCTGTGTGCAGGTGTGAACATGAACAGCTTCACATGTGTATGAGTTTGGGTAGCATAAAATCAAGACATCAGTTTTGATGTCTGTCAGTAAAGTATTCTACAGTTTCATCAGCAGACGCTTTCATCCAAAGTGACGCACATCTGAGAGCAGATCCACCACCAGCAAGGATCTGGTGAGGAGAGAACGACCTGGATCAGAGCCATAGACCAGGTTCAGTGTGACATCATAAACGCGTTGCCATACTTTTTAATATAGACGGCTGCATGTAGGAACAGATCAGACATCAGTTTGTCCATGCTTTTATCTATTCACGGATCTTTGATGAGCAGCCTTGAAGCAGTTTGTGTGGCACAAAGCACAGGTGGATGTTGCATTTGTCACAGAAGACCTGTGTTGATATTCCACAACTTTGCATCGTGACACTAAATAATGACGCATTGGCTAAAATCACCCACCACCTGTTATGTAATATATTCAGAATAACTTCAATTATCGTCACTTTGAATTGTTAGAATTATGCTAAATGCAAATTGATTTGGCTGCAATCAGTTTAAATTCCTATTTATGAGGAAAGAAAGGCGCTTCCTCCTATCACGCGTCCGATCCATGCTTGTCTTGTCAGATGTCTGCAGCTCTCAGATCAACTTAGCGGCTATAACGTCATTGTTGTTGGACAATCAGAAATCAATCAGTAACAAAGCATTAGCATTATTCAAATGACAAAATCACAGATTTTTATTGCATTTAATCATTTCAATTTTCTGGCACACCAGTAACACTGATGCACACACTCCCACCAGTAGGTGGCGCTAATGCACCCAGAGTTGGTTTGCAGATGTAAAGAAGATGCTCAGGATGCACTGAGTGACGTCAGCGCACAAGACAGTTTGGTGAACAGTGATGGAAGACGAGACCACATCGATTGGCTTGTTGGGTGGAAGCAGTTTTCTCCTGCTGCTGTGTGTCCACAGGACGTTAGCCACGTCTGCAGAAAGACTGCGATGTTTCACTACAATGAATGGGAAGCAAGAAGTTGACCTGCGGACACGTAGCATGAGGCAGCTTGGATAAGAGCGCGGCTGTCTGCAAACTGGACAGCAAAGTTTTAAGACAAACAGTCTTAAAATGTTGAATATAATCACAATAGTTGCACTTTGAGTTTGCACTAATCCGTGAACTAAACCGCGTCTCACTACTAGTTTAAAGTCCAGTTTAAATTCCAACAAACCAAACACAGATAGAGCGAGTCCTGATAACTTTGATGAATCAAAGAGCTGCTTTAAATCAGCCTTTTTAGACCTGCTGTAATCACAACGGTGTGAACACTTTAATCCTTTCAGACCTTTAAATCACACACGCAGCAAAACTGTCAGCCTCCACTTCCCAGCAGGCGTTCAGTAGAACTCCCAGAAATGTTGAGTTTTGTGTTGTGGAGGTTTTAGTCTTTGTCCTGCTGAGTGTTGGTGTTTGTTATAGATGTCATCCTGTCGTTTCTCCGGCGTTAACAAACGAGTAAATGATTGGTGTGAACAGCTCATCGGTCAGATCGGCGAGCGTTCATGAACGAATCGTCAACTGTATGTTTTATCTGAACAGAAACAGAATGAAAGCATCACTGTTAAATATTTACATGTTTCAGTGAATAACGACTTTCTGGTACGCAATAATTATTTTAATTGTGTTTAAAAATTGCAGCTTCTCTTCACATCTGCATGTTTATTTCTGTGGTTAAGAACAAGCTGGTGGACTCAGCTGTTTCCTGTCAGCGGGGTTCCTCCTGTCGACCTCTGACTCCGACACTGAGTGAAATTTCCACAGACTAAGTTCATTTCACTTTATGTATTCATTTGAGCAGCAAGATCAACAGCAGAGAGGAAGAAAAAAATGTATGTTCACAGAACTAGACTTTTGACCATTTAAAATGACTTTTAGAAAAACTTTCCGTTAGTTTGTGCCGGTGCACAGAAGATAAGGAGCAAATAATACATTCAAATGAAAGCATCATTTTATCCACCAAAGGACAGAAGACAAAGGAAATAATGGAGACAATGGAGGGAATAACAGTGCACAAGCTGAATAAATATCTAAAAATAATGAGGTGAAAACGGGAAACACATTTCTGACAAATGAAGAATTACTGAACCTGCTCAGTGTTCCTTATTGATTATTGATTAGAAGATCTGAAACAGTCTGTCGCCCCCTCCCAGATAAACTCTGACTGCAGGACGTCTGTCAGCTGATAAACTCCATCCTGTCTCCACGGAAACACATCCTGATTTATGGTTTCCATTATGTTCCTGCACAGCTGACAGCTCGTCATCATGTCTTTATCAATTTGCTTTTGTTTCTGAGACAAAGAGTTTGTGGTGAGTGAAGGTCGGGTGACTGTTTTTATCAAGCAGCTAAAAATATGATTTCATGAAGAAGAAATCATGTCAGAAAGAACTGAGCAAAAAAACAGACAGATGAAGAATGAGAAAACAGAAAACGCGATCAGGAGGTCGAGCAGTACATCCTGCTTCACGTCTCCGACATGAAAACATCACAACAACCTGCATGACCAGCACACAAACAAATCACAAATATTCAACAGCAAAAGAAAAGCGGTAGTCACAGCAGCAACGTGACTTAAAGGGGGGCAGCGTTGTCGGGATAACGGGCCGTCACGATGTTTGTATTAAGCCTGTGAGACTCGTATTATCACAGGACGTCGGCGTTTGGCGAAATGTGGGAGGAACTTTGACTTTACAAATTACAGACATGGTGCATTTGCACGGGATTAAAATCACAGACATCCTCCACAACTATTACAAGTCACCATTGGTCACGAGGTAAAACTAATCCCATGCAAATAGGGCTTTAGAGGGTTAATGTAGAGTCAGAGGGTAGATGTAGAGTCAGAGGGTAGATGTAGAGTTAGAGGGTAGATGTAGNCCCAGCTCCACAGCATCAGATCCCATGGTGATCTATCTCTGTAGCATCAGTTACCATGGAGACCCAGCTCCACACCATCAGTTACCATGGAGACCTAGCTGGTTAAAAGAAGGACACCTTCATGACACTGAAAACGCTGACTTTAGGGTCAGCATACTGGCCGACTCATTAATATCACGTCTATTTTTACCCTCTGATCTGTTGTTTTTGTTGTCGTTTGTTGTTGTTCTTATGGTTTGTTTAAAAGTTCTGTGGTTTTGTCCAATTTTTTAAAGAAATTGCTGAACTATACTCACGATAAAGTCACTTGTGTTCGGGCTTAGTTTTGCTCAGGTTTAGACCAATATCTATATATCTGATGGACACTGAATGAATCTTTAAATCTCTTCCACTGGATGTTCAGGAAAGACACAATGCTTTTAGCCCAGTGTTGAACATGTCAGCAGAACCGTCCTGTTTGGACCAACCTGCCTCCAGTCTGAGATTGTTTTTTTTTTTTAATACTCTGATCAGTGAAAGGTTAAATAGAGCCACATGTTTATGTTGTTCATAAATGTGAACGAACAGTGAATGAAGACTCAGAAAGAATCCAACATGGCTGCTTTGTGTTCTTGAGTGTGGCTCTGTGTTTGTGTGTCTCACCTGAGGCGTCGACTCTGGAATGCACCTCTGTGTTTAATACAAAACTCCGTCATAAAAGTGCAAACAGTGGTTATAGTGAGTGATGGAGTGTGGGTGGTCTGCTCTGCATCCGGCAGGGCGGAGCTTCAGGGGTCCACACATGATTTATGTGATCTGATAACGAGTGTTTCCACTGCAGAACCCTGTTTTTACTCTGTTGTTCTTATTAGGAAAAACATTTGGTATCAGAGTTATTCAGGTGTGGACTCGTCCACATTGTGCTCTTTGGAAACACGCTGAGCTACCTTCACTATTAACAGAATGTTTAGGACGCAGAACCGGTTCTGATCACATGACACTCAGAGTTCGAACTCTGTTGGTTTATTTTAAGAAGCGTAGATATGAAGCGTCCTTGAACCTCCGGAGGTCTACAGGATGTTTTCGGCTCTGAGTCTTCAGACGGTTTTCACAGTTCAGTGACATCAAAGCCACATTTCAGGAGTTTCTTTATACATCGTTAGGAAACATGCTGATGACCTGAACCGAAGAATTAACCCAGTGGACTCAGTTACAGGAGCAGAAATGTCCACTGAGGATCAACAGCACATTTTCTGGCAGAATAAATCAATGAGGACTTTAAACATGAGCTGCAGTGAAAATAAAGAGCTCAGAGAAAAAAGAAGTCCTGTGAGTGGAATTCGACAAGTCCTGAGAACAAACATGTGTTTAAAACCATCGTACAAACTGAATATATGACGGATGTTCATCATCAGCAAACATCATGATCCAACCAGAGACCACAGACCAGGATTCAATCTGCAGAACATCTGAATGTCAATAAAGACTCGTGGGCTACCAAAACTTTTCTGTAAATCTCAGAAGAAATAATGTTTAAAACATTTTCTGTACAAGTCATGACTTCATCCTGAAACCTGCTCCTGCCTCTAAAAAGTCTGAAGGCTGCCATGAAAGCAAAGCGTTCAGCTGAGTTTTGGTTCTGAAGCATGTTCAGGATTTTAAACACAAACCTTCAGCTTAAATGAAGCCACTTTGACGTCATTCAGCTGAGGAACAGAACTTTGTGAGGTTCTGTCGTTGTGACTTTAATTTACTGAACTCAGATGTTCAGCTGAAGCTTCTAAAGAGTCTCTTCTTGGTTCACTTTGAGAAGATTACTTCTGGAGTCAGATTCCTTTTATTCCCACTTTGTCAACAGAACCGGTTCTGGTTCTAAAAGTGGCTCAAATGATAAGAACTGGTGTTTTATCAGGTTCTAAAGAAATGAGCCAAACCTGTCGTTTACCTAAAGTTTAAATGATGTGATCACACTTCAGGTTCTGGGTTCTGTTCAGGGAACCCAGAAGAATCCACCACACAGGAGGACTACAATCATGAGATCCAGCTGGGTCAGAAACAGAACCGGACTGAAGTGAAAGAACTCACAATATTACAGTAAACTGTGCGGACTGCTCCTTTACACAAGTCTGTTTTCATCACTCCGGTTCGGTCCCGGTTCAGGTGTGGCCGCGGAGCTCCGGTTTCTGCCCGGGAGGGGCGGGGACAGTTCGGGGGCGGTGATGAAGAGGAGGAGCAGCTGGTCTCGGTTCAGTCTGTCGCAACGTTTTCTTCTCTTTGTTTCACACGAATAGTTCTGATGGACCCGCAGGGATCCCGTCGAACCGGAGTGCAGCGGGACTAAGGGCGGATTAAACCGGCGGAGCAGCGCTGTGGGACGGATCGGAACCGACCGACGGTCGCTGTTTGGATCGGAACCCGGATCATGGTTCGGTAGGACGGACCGACTCTGGAAACTTTCTCTGGTGTCTCCATGGAGACGGAAGTTTTTCCCGCCAGCTGAGGAGTTGATCGGTCTCTGATCAAGAATCGATACTTGTTATTGATCGTGTATTGATCGGCGGGATGGCCGCGCTCCCGCTGCTGCTGCTCGTGCTCTGGACCTGCGGACACGCCAAGAGCGCGTTCCCGCTGCGACCTTCCTACAGCCTGTACACCGGCGGGCACGCGCACGGCACGCGTGCGGCAAGCAGACACAGGTAAGATGACACGTGCACGGAAAGGATGATGATGATGATGATGATGATGATGATGATGATGA